>NC_056730.1:952192084-952195448 GCF_019279795.1 Protopterus annectens
AAAACGTGTCCACAATGGGCACGAAAAACTATTAGATATAAAATATGCATGCATATGTAAATGCACATAAATACAGTCCGTTTATACAGCCATGATTGCTAAATAAAATATTACAATGATACATAGTAAATAAAACAAAAACATATAATATAAAATATAAAATATGACATACTGACTCTGCCTGATATACATAGATGGACCTAAACGATGTATAGTTAAGATGTTATGAAAATATTGTGGATACAAAAACCTATAAAAATCATTCACATAAAGGACAATGCATATATACAAGTTTATAAAATGCTATGAAATTCTTGTCCTGGGTCCAAAATACACAAGACATAGTATTGGATGTTAATGTGTCAAGGATATTAAAGGAACTACAAATATATTAATAAGTTAATAAATAATACAACTAGATTAATAAACTGTTAGGGCTGGTGAAATCACTTTATCACAAACGCCTATTTGAGAGTTCTGCCTCTAAGATGTGGTTTAATAGACAGGACCTCATTCAGCCCGCTGTTCCTGTGGGCAGCGAGCCTACAAATCCAGCCCAATTCAGCTTGTTCAGTACGATTATATAAATTACCACCCCTCAAGTTTACATCAAACACTTGTATCACCTGGTATAAAAAGGAATGTGAAGCTCCTTTGCTTAACGTGTGTTTAGCCAATGCACTGCATTCTTCCTGCCTATTCAGGCAGTACCCATGGTCACGTATTCATTCCCTGAGTGTCCTGTTCGTTTTTCCCACATAAAAGGAAAAACATACCACACAGTGAGCTATATATATCACATTCCTGGTTGCACAGTTGCTGTCATAATTGATAGTCCAGAGATGTCCCGTGCCCGGGTGCTTGAAATAATGAGATTGATCGATAAAACCACATTGTGGACAACTACCGCATTTGCTGGTCCTCTCAAAACCTGTCCGGGGTCTGACTGACATAGTCATAGCCCTGCATAAATGTCGTTTGAGATTACACATGTTACTATAGGTGAATGATGGAAAGTCACCAACCAAACCTGCTACCTTTCTGTCCGCTGTTAAAATATTCCAATTGTTCCTAATCGCTTCATGTACAAAGGATAACTTACCACCAAACGGTATGATTATACTAACAGGCCGGGTAGCTAATGATTGATTCTGGGTAGCTATGGTCTCCACTGGACCGGAAAAATAAGGTTTCGCCCTTGTACGTCTCAGGTCATCCATCTCCCTATAAACTTTATTAATCTCTAATAGGGAATAACCTCTACTTATAAGACCTTCACGTAGGGTCTCTAGATCTTTCCTATAGTTCTCTTCACTAGAAGACAGGTGTGACACTCTCATCGCCTGCCCTTTTATTATGTTCTTAAAAATAGATGGATTATGCATGCTATCACGATGGAGGTAAGCCGGCCTATAGCATGGTTTACGATGTATTCTAGTGTCTACCTGGGGCCCATTCCTAAACACATTGACATCCAAGAAGTCAATACTCTCCATGGAATATTTAATAGTAAATTTCAAAAAACTACTACATGTATTAAGCCATCGATGGAATCCCTCAAGGTCTGTTATTGACCCCTTCCAAACGAGGAAGAGGTCATCCACGAACCTCTTGTAAAATGCTAGGTGCGGATTGGAAACTATAAATCGATCTTCGAAGGTCGCCATGACGATGTTGGCATAGCTGTTGGCACAGCTAGTGCCCATGGCGACCCCCTTCACTTGTCTATAGCATTTATCACCATACAGGAAAACATTGTTATCAAGGACAAGTTCCATCAGTAACTCTAAGCACTCAATGCTATTCCTGGATAGGCCCAAGTACTTATATAAAAATTCTTCTAAATAGGATAAGCCCTCTTGATTAGGAATACAAGTGAACAATGAAGTGACATCCATGGTCACAAATATAATATTTTCCATATCCTGGATGGTAAGGGAAGCAACAAATTTATACAGGTCTCTTAAGAAATGTTCCGTATCTTGCAATATAATCGAAGAACATTCCATGTATGGTTTCAATTGTTGATCCAGATATATTGAAATCGGTTCTGTCAACCAGCCAGATCCAGCCACTATGGGTCTGAGATCTGGCTGTGAAGCATTCTTATGAATTTTGGGGAGGCCAGATATGGTAGGTATTATAGGATACTCTACCATCATATATCTATGGAGGTCATCGGAAATAGCACCTACCATTTTAAGCTCATCTAGCGTGTTATCAATTTGTTGTTTCATAACATATATAACATCTGTTGTAACATTTATATATGACTCATCATCTAACATACAAGCCATTTTTGAGTCATAATATATGGTGTCCATTACAACCACTGGTCCCCCCTTATCTGCTGGGCATATTATGATATTATCATTAGACTTCAAATTATGAAGTGCTTGAATTTGATCCCTAGTCAGATTATTATCATGGATATGGTTGCTGAGAGAAAATTCATTATAGAGGTCATTTTCCACAGCCTGCACAAAGATTTCTACATTGGAGTGCATAGATGGCATATAACAACTCTTATTCCTACATGTTATATTTAGCAGTAATACTGGTCCCTTGGACTTAATAACATATTTTGTTAAAAACTACGGAGTCCCTGCATTGAAGGAACTGCTACATTTGTGGCCGTTACAAGCTTCAACATTTAATCTGATACTATTCTTAGCCCCCAAGCGTTTGTTGGTTTTCTTTATATATATATATATATTGGTTTTCTTTATATATATATATATATATATATATATATATATATATATACACACACACATATATATATATATATACACACACACACATATATATATATATATATATATATACACACACACACACATATATATATATATATATATATATATATATATATATATATACATATATACATATACATATATACATAAACATATAAACAAACATAAACATATATATATATATATATACACACACACACACACACATATATATATATATATATATATATATACACATATATATATAACACATAAACTATATATATATATATTATATATATATATATAATATATATTTATAATATATATATATATATATATATATAATATATATATATATAATATATATATATATATATATATATATATATATATATATATATCTATCTATGCCAAAAAACACAAAACACACCATGAACCAAGTTAATAGAGAAAACACAGTCCCAAGCAACAAGGAGCTCTGTACGATATCCAGTGATGGCAAAACCAGATAATAATAAATACAAGTTAACTTAACAATAAACTAACTTCAGACAAATTAGTAAAAAGCAGTAAAAATCTTTAATGTAAAATGTTGTAAAATTTAAGCGCTTTCACGGAAAGCC
>NC_056730.1:952195948-952238448 GCF_019279795.1 Protopterus annectens
GTATGATAGGAATCATTGCTTCTAGATCCGGAGAATGTTGACACCATAGGCTTTTTAGATACCACTGTAGTTTCCTCATATGCAGTCTTGCATATGGAATTAGTAGAATGCACGAGGCCATGAACCCAAAGGCTTGCAGTATTTGCCTTGCAGATAGCAGGGTTTTTGTGGCCACTAGTTTGAAGTACATTGTCAAATGAATTTGTTTCTCTGGCGTGAGGAAAGACATATGGGAAGTTGTGTTCAAGCTTGCCCCCAGGAATATAATTTGTTGACAGGGTACCAGATGTGATTTATTTACGTTTATGGTGTACCCCAGACAAGTTAACACCTTTTGTTCAAATGCCAGATGATGCAGAAGTATGTCCTGGCTTTCTGCCTGAATTAGACAATCATGCAGGTATGGGTATATACGAATATTTCTTTGCCTGCAAAATGCAATGACTGGAGCTAGGCACTTTGTGAATACCCTGGGTGCAGTAGATAAGCCAAAGGGCAGTGCAGAGAACTGATAGTGCATGCAGCCTGCTTTGAAGCGTAGGTATTTTCTGCAAGATTCCCTGATTGGATTTCCTTCAAATCCAGTGCTACCAACCAGGCATCCTTGCCTATCATGGGAAGCAACTGGTGAAGAGTTAGCATCTTTAATTTTGGAATCACCAAAAAGTTGTTTAGGATATACAGGTCCAGGATAGGACACCATGAGTTGTCTTTTCTGGGTACCAGGAAAAGTCTTGAAGTCACTGAGACAGCTTACCATAGGGGGGAGTCTTACTACTCACTGATTTGGAAGTGGGAGTCCCCCCACTGCTTAGACCTGTACGTATCCTGGGACTGAAGCCTGGGTGTTCTGCTTGTTCTGGGTTTGAACTGAGAAGGCTTGGAGGAGGCAGGAAAGGACCAATTTGTTAAGGGCCAATGCCTACTAAAATGTAGGAGGCTGCACTTGTAAGAAATGTTTAACAGTTTGCACAAATTTAGCTTTTTCCCCTCCATCTTTTTTTAGAACTTCTTCTACTTTGTTGCCAAACAGGTGGTCCTGATTTAAGGGAGCATCCAGCAATTTAGTTTTAACATGATCTGGCAAAGATTGTTCCTTAAGCCAAGCATACCTCCTAAGTACAGACCCAGTGACAGCAGCCCTGCAAGATGCCTCTAGTGATCAAAATCACATTGCAAAGTATGTTTTCCAACCTGTTCAGCAGACTGCATTAAATCCTGTAAATCCTTATTTTCAGCACCATCAGGAATCAACATCATTTTCTGTTTAAGCAATCTTGTAATATGCTGCTGATACGTTAACATATGAAACTGGCAATTTAAGGCCTTGCTGGCCAAGGTTGCAGAGGTGTATACCTTCTTACCCCATCTATCCAGGGCCCTGGAATCTTTATCAGAGGGGGTAGGATTTTGGGAAGTAGTAGCCTTAATGCCCTTGGGTCCCTGTGAAATGGTCTTATGATCCGCAGCAGGATTTTAAAAAAGGAACTTGTGAGATCAGGAACCCCGTAATATCAGTCAGGTTTTCTGGGAGCAGGAGGTAAAGAGTCAGGGGCCAAGCTAAATTCCAAAAAGGCATAGTCAACAATATCCAGAACAGGAGGGATAGCTTAAGGCCTGTGTTGGGACAGGAGTAAGAAATCTCCAAGCCTCTTTTTAGAATCAGAGTAATCCTGCCTTTCCCAGTGAAAATGCTCCCTAAGAGTATGCAAGGTTTCACCAAAAGAAAAATCCTCTGGGGGAGAAGCAGAGGGAATAGAGATCTCAGCATCACAATCCTCATAGGTAGACAAGGGTAAATCCTGGTCATCAGATGAGACAGAAATTTCAGAATCCTGGTCAGAAGTATCATAAGTAAATTCCGTCCTAGGTCTTTTAGAGGGGGAAGGTTGGCTTCCCCTGATTAAAGTAATAAGGTCTTCAGCCATTCTTATATTTTTTTTAGGCATAGAGGCCTGACCATGCAGTCTGGACATCTGCTTCCTAGGCATGGTTAAAGTTTTAGGCCTAGAAGAAGAAGATGACGACGTCTGTTTAATATGAAAGTCATTAGGCCTGAATACACCCTCAGAAGCTGGTGCCTGCACAGCGGCACAGGACCCATCCAAGATGGAGACATCCACAGGTTCCACAGTTGAAGCATCTTGTGGCATACTGGACTCCGAATGGGTCTCAGTAGAGGCCTGTGAATCCGAAGTAGCGGGTATCGGGTGCTGCGAAAGCGCCTCACTGAGTACCGGTGACTAGCTTAGGAGAAGAGTCATCGGCACCTTTGGACCTAGGCGGCCTGCCTCTGTCTTTATCTTTGCGTTTTTTCGGAAGGTCGGTAGTCCGGTGGCTTACCGATGACATATCTGGATAACTGAACAGACTTCCAAAATATTTAGAAGTGAAAATGTACAGATGACGAATAGTTTGTGTTTTAAATAAGGCACGAAACCGACAGTGAGGTATGCTGTTGTCAGGGCCTAGGCAAGGAATATAGTACGAATGAAAATCTTTGAGGTATTTGCTTTCCACAAGAAATACAATTATTGACTTTTACTGACAATGGTTTATAGCAAGAAAAAGTTTCCCAACGGGGTACTTAGCTTTAGTTGAAGACTTCGGTTCTGAAACTCGAAAACGAAAATTTTAGGAGTCGGCCGACCGGCACTGGCGAACTGCTTCTGCTTCGGGCACCGCATGGCAAGAAAGACTGATGTAATGGCATCGGCTGCATGCTTTATATCCCTAACTACCTGACGTCACGGAAGATGAGACAGCAACCGACGCAAAACCCAAGACTTTGATAAATCAGGCTGACTGAGGGCTACTGCAAGCAGGTAACCCAAATGTAATGACTGCAACAGTGAAACACGAAGAACATCCAGGCATCTGTCTCAGTGGATGTCCACATTGTTAGGATTTTTGATTAGGGCTCCTAGTTTGCAGTCATCTGCGAACTTCATTAGCCAAAGACCTTCCGTGTTAGTCTGTACTTCAGAAAAAGTAGATACCAAACAGGAGAGAACCCTGGACTGAACCCTGTGGTACTCCACTTGTCACTGGTCTGAAGTCGGATTTGGAGTCTCCGACTTTCACAGTGTGGGTTCCGTCAGTGATCCAGTTGGCAACCCATCTTGTGACATAGGGATTTACACCTAGTTTAGTGAGTTTATCTATAATTCCAGAGTGGGGGATGGTGTCAAAAGCCTTGGCAAGATCTAGACAGGCTGTATGAACCACCTTACCCCCGTCTACGGCTTTGGTGACTGCTTCAAAGAAGTCTATGATCTGCCTTTTACAAACCCGAACTGGGTGGGGTCCAGAGTTTGGAGATTACCAATGTCTTTGTTTATAAGTTCCATGATGATACATTCCATGGCCTTGCAGACCAGGCTCGTTATGCTAATGGGGCGGTAGTTCCCAGGGTCCATGGTGGCTCCCCCTTTGTGGAGTAGGATAACAGTCACTGTGCGCCATTCAGTGGGCACACAGGCTGAGGTAAGGCTATGATTGAACATGGTACTTAGATGGGGTGCCAGTTCATAATGTAGTTCATGTAGAAAGCAGCCTGGGATGTTGTCAGGTCCCATGGATGCTGTGTTCTTGGCTTTGGAGAGTGTGTTTTTTACCTGTCCAGCCGTGATTACAGGAACTTTGCATTCTTCCAGTATAGAGATGGGCCCTTTAGAGGGTGAAAGGGGGGTAGAGTTAGCACTGAACCCATCTGCCAGGATGTTGGCAATATCAGTTGGTTCTGTATATTTAGTGTCATTGTGCTGTAACTCAGAGCACATCTGAGTGTTTCAATTGAGATCTTGACATACCTATAGAATGCTTTGTGGTGGTCTTTAGAATTGGTGGCGATTTTGTTTTTGTAACTAGCTTTGGAGGATTTCATGAGGTATCTCAGCTTCTTACTGAGGCTGACCAGGTAGTTCCTCTAATCATGGGATTTTACTATTTTTTTGCAACAGTTTCTTTCTTCTGTTGCAGAGTTTGTTTATGGCAGGGGACCACCAGACTGGCTTCATTTTTTTTTTTTGGAGGATAGCATCTTGGTTCTGTTAGGGATAGCAAGATCCATGCACTCATGTAAGTGCTTATAAAGTGCATTTGTGTAGGATTCAGCAGTTGTACCTCTATTGTCCGTTTTGAATGGGTGTCGTTAAGTTTGCCACTTCTGTCTTAAGAAGCGTGAAGTTGACTTTGGAGAAATTTTTACGGTGGTTTCCCTAATGGGGGGTAGGGGTGGGATGTGATTAGCTTGTGGTCGGATCTGACCAATGAGGAATTGATCTCTGGTGTGGAACACCAGTTGCCCATGTTGGTAATGACCAGGTCTAGAATATTGCTTCCCCTGGTGGGGGTGTAGATCAGTTGATCCAAGACGCTGGATTTTATTAATTCCAGAAAACGTTGAGCAAAAGAGTTGGTACAGGAGTAGTTTTCCCAATTAATGGTGGGGTAGTTGAAATCGCCCATTATTAGGGTGTTGGGTTATACCCTAATATTTTCTAGTGTATCAACAAATGAGGAGTGGGAATCCTGGGGCATGGTGAGGGATCTTTAGCAAGTTACAATTTGGATTGCGGTCTTGCCCAGAGTTAGTTGCACTTGGATAATCTCGGATGCATTATGCTGAGCAACTAACCTGGAGGTGTGGATATCCTTAATGAATATGGACACTCCTCCGCCTTTAGTATTTCTGTCCAGGTTAGGTGGCCGAAAGGTGTGGTATGAATTATAGCCTGGTAATGCAGGGGTGCACTCTGGAGCCTTGAACCAGGTCTCTGTCACTGCACAGATGTTGATGTTCTCCATTTTAAGGAGTGCCTTGAGTGAATGCATTTTGAGGTTTAGACTTCCAGCATTGAGTAGCATTACCCTCAGATTTTGCTTGCTTGTACCCGTTACAGTGGTGAATTTTGTCATTTGAACCTTGCCTAAAAAAGGCACTATAGTGGTAGCAAGAACCTTAGCCATTATCCAGAATCCCAAGGGTGACAGGAGCAGGCCATCTCTGGCAAAGCATCGTGGTCCATCTATCATGTCATCCCAGGCAGACATGATAATGGATCCCCTTAGAATGACACCAGAAGCTTAGCCAATTGTTGAAGTCAATCATTTTGCCCTTGTACTGTAGTATCATTCTGGGTGATGGCAGGATGCTACTCAGGGTTTGGGTCATACCTGCCTGGGCTACAAGATCGGAGAGCTCCTCCATGTCTCTTTTCATGTAGTCCAGGGAGGTGCGTCTCAGGTCATTCACACCAACATGGACAATGACAGAATATTATTTGTACTTGTTGTGGAATAACCTGAGTGTGTGCGTTGTGTGGCGGATCCTGGCACCAAACAGGCAGCTGACAGTAACTTTCTCCTTGTTTAGCCTGGTGAGTGGAACATCAGTATGCCTGACTATAGAGTCACCTATGACTAGAGTGTTGGGTACGTTGTTATGCCTTATGGGGTGTGGCTGAGTGGCACACTGAGTTTGTGGGCTATGTGTCATTTGGGTTGTTTTGGGGGGTGCAGGTTGCTTGCATTTCTGCTTTGGAGGTCTCTGTTGCTTGAGCAGATTTTTATTGAGAGCCTCCGCAAATGTAGGTGTGGGTTTTGTCTTGCTAGGTGTGTGTTTTGGTGGTGTAGTTTTTGAGGGACTATGTGATGAGTGTGGTGTGGTGCAAGTGTTTACCTTCTCCTCTTGACTGTCTAGTCCCATCTTGGGTGAAGAGAGCTTTGCTTCCAGTTGGGCTATACAAGTGCATCTCTCTCACAGGTTGTAGTGTTGGGTGGTAGGAGGAAAGGGTCATCTGTGTACATGAAGCAATTGCTGCATTGCCCCAAGATGCCCAAATTCATCAGGTAGACAGGAGACAACACCGGGAACTGACCCTTAGACATGCCTGGATAGGTGCTTATTTATTAAGTACTAAAAACTGTTTTCCTCTCTAGACAAGTGAGGAAAGTTGAGTGCTATATTAATTTGTAGCTTATTTAGTGCTTAAGAGTTCTGAACAAGTGCTGAGCTCAAAGAAACAGATTTGAATGCTAAAACTAAAAAACTGGCTAGTTCTAAGGGTAAATTTGAACAGCAGACTTTATGGTGCCGGGAATACTTTAACCCTAGCTAAGCAGCAATGCATAAAGTGTGCGATTAACCAATAAAAAGCTAAAAACTGAGCCCCGTTCCAGCAGTCTTCAATCAGACAAGTTCTAACTGCACGATCCTGCCACTAGGGTGCAGGGGAACTTTCTGCAACAAAAGATGGCCTGGATTACTGTTCAAGTTATACAAACAAAGCTAGACTCAGCAGGTCTGAATTTAGTCTATGCTACAACAATCAAGGCATACCAATTTCAGTAAGAAACCGTTCAAATAAGCGGGCACAATAATCCTTTAACCAGAAACTCCCAGCTCTGAAGGGCAGAATCTACCCACTCCTCTCACAAGAGTGCAGACCATAAACCTTCTTAATGTAAAATAATTGGCCTGAAGCCCAAGTGCTTAAACCAAAAGCCTTAGAATAACAGTTACAATTTAATCAGGCTACTACCAAGCAGTAGTAAATGCAGCAGAATAAATACAAATGAGTACTTTTAAGAAGATGCAGAAGCAAAATAAAGTGCATTTTTTTTAGTAAAGTGTAAGGAAAAAGGAAGGAGGAACAGAAGAAAAATTCAAGGTTAAGAACCTAAGTGAGTTGGCCTTCTCAAATGTTCTCTGTATTAAGTAGAGTGAACACCAGACTGGGAAGGGTGTAGTCCCAGATCAAATTTACAGTAGGAGCGGGCAACTGCAAAGCCACCAACTATAACACTACAAGAATAGGGTGGGAGGGAGGAGGGGAAAAACAGTTTCAGGACAGATGAGAAACATAAAACAATGCCAGAAAATATATAAAATAATTTCAGGCAAAAAAGTAGTTCAGTCGGGCAAAATAATTTACAGGTTGGCAATAATCACTCTCTTAGATTTATGATTTTAGAATTGTTTAATGGAGGGATTAGAGGTGCTAACACTAGAACCAAGACGGAATGTCTTGGAGTTAAATGGATTTTAATACTGCAGGCTGATAAAGGGAAGGGTCTGAACGAGCATGTCTCTTTAAAACCTGTTCTTAGGTCATGTGGCCTCACCCAGTAACTTTGAATGTATTTAAAGGTGCTTCAATTGTTTTGCTATAGATCTAATGAAGCACCTGGTTTTAGTGTGAAAAGGTTTGCTATAGATCTGAGGAAGCAACTGGTTTTAGTGTGAACACACTCATCTTATTTTTATCTTTTATACTGGATTGTTTATATAAACAAAGTTTTAGAGTATTCTGTCATGTCAACCTGTTCATCTATTTCCTTTAATTTTATGTATTGACACAGTTTAATTTGTTCTACTTGGTTTGCTGTTATTAATAATTCACATGATGAAATGTGGTATTTACTGACTTTGTATGGTCTTCCAGCTAATTTAAATTACCTTAAGGCAAATTTACGATCCATGCTGGGCCATTCCAGTAGTAAATATGTGGAAGGGACAAGCAGCACAGATTAAACAGAAGCGTTAAGCAGGGTTGTCCTTTTAAGCCAAGTTCTTCATGGATTAGCCATTTATGAGGTTATTCCAATTTTGTGATAAAGGGACAGGTTGGAGCAGAACAGCACCTTTTTAGAGCTCTGTAGAATTACTTTAAAATACAGGAAAACAATTTATTGAAAAGAATTACAGTCTTACAAATTATATTTTCCTACATTTTTATTTTCCAATTTTGAAGAGGTTTTATAAAAGTTTGCCTGTCAAGTTTACTTGAAGACAGCATTCCTGATTGAAAATAAGTAATCCTAAACACTCTCAGGCTGAAATCTCGGAGATAGGACTTGACAACAAATAGCATTAACTCTGCAATAATTTTCTTTAAAAATAGATGGATTTCATTACAAAGAAAACGGTTTCAAACAAAGAGTTTTTAAAGAAATTCTACAACAGCAAACAAAATGCACTAAATGACACTGATGGTAGACTGAAAGAAGAAAAGTACAGTTGTGTATGTGCACTTACCAAAAATGTAGATGTTAGAGTGTAGTCACTTTTGCAGTCCTTACAAAATGGGTTATCTGGCTCAGAGCCAGATAACCCAAGTCCTTGGTATAGGACGTCGGCTGCCTTCAGTTTAGGCCTGACGTCAGGACGTCAGGTACAAAAGAAGGCAGCCAATGCTATATCCTCAGTTTTTCTTGCCTTAACTGTCAGGAGCCCCCACAAAGAGGTTAGACCAGGAAAAGAAATTCAGTCTGTGCCCTAGGAAAAAAGGGGGGATGGAAGGAGGGAAACCAGGACTGCAACAGTGAATACACTTGAACATCTATATTTATGGTAAGTGTACACAACTGTACTATGTTAGTCTTTCACTGCTGCAGTCCTTACAAAATGGGTTAATTCCCAAAGCCCAGGAAAAAACGAAAGGGAGGAGGAACACCCATTACTTAAGGGTTGGTAAGGATGCCCTGCAACACTGCAGTGGCAAAACCAGCCCTGGACTTAGAAAACAAGGGTAAATTGTACTGTTTAGTGAAAGTGTGGATAGAAGTCCATGTAGCTGCTTCCAGTATGCCCCTAGTAGGTACACCTCTTAAAAAAGCTGCTGAGGTAGAGGCTGCCCTAGTAGAATGGGTCATAACACTAGAGGAAGAACCTTGCCATGCCGTAAATAACAAAAGTGAATACAATAAGCAATCCATTTAGAAATGTCTGTTTAGAAATAGCTTTGCCCTGAGCTCCAGGAGCAAAACTGACCAACAACTGATCTGACTTTCGAAAAGATTTAGTCCTGTCCAGATAAAATCTAAGCTGTCTATGCAAATCCAGGGAATGCAGTAACCTTTCCCCTTTATTCTGAGGATTAGGAAAGAAGGTAGGCAGGCGGATAGAGTGGTTAAGAGTTAGGCTAGAAACCACCTTAGGCATAAAGGAGGGATTAGTTCAAAGAGAAACCCGATCCACAAGGAAGATGATAAAAGGCTCAACTGCCATTAAGGCCTGCAGCTCAGAAACTCTTCTAGCTGAAGTAACAGCAAAAAGAAAGGCAAGTTTTCCAGGAGAGAAACTTCAGGTCTGCTGAGGCAGCTGGTTCAAAAGGAGGCAGAGTAAGTTTCTCAAGTACAAAACTGAGATCCCAAGCCAGAGTAGGTGCCCTTCTGGGAGGCTTTAAATTGCTAGCTCCCCTAAGGAACTGTTTCATCAAGGGATGAGAGAAAATGGGATCCTCAAAGAAACAATGAGCAGAAATAGCTGAAGCACGGATTTTGATAGAAGAAAAGGAAAGTCCACCATTAAGCAAGCTTGCCAGACAGTTAAGAATAAGAGGAAGAGTAGGTTGAGAAGGGTCTTCCCCTCTAGTCTGCATACAAATGGAGAATCTCTTCCACTTATCCGAGTAAGATTTCCTGGTGCTAGGCCACCTGGCCTCATCAAGGACCTCAACCACTTGTTGAGAAAGGTTTAAATTATAAGCCAAGCTGCCAAATGCAGAGTCTGAAGAGGAGGATGCACAACTCCCCCCCCCCCCCGAACCAAGAAATCTGATATCAGGGGAAGATACAAAGGCTGAGACTGGGAGAGACTGCGAAGTAGTGGATACCAATGTTGTCTGGGCCAGTCTGGAGCTATGATGATGGCCCTTGGTTTTTCTTCCCTAATCTTTTAACAGCACTCTGGGAAGAAGAGGCAGAGGAGGGAATGCACAGATCAAGAGCTGTGTTCAGGGGAAGGACAGAGCATCCACCTTCCAAGCTTTGCTGTGATGATCCCTGGTGCAAACGGCTGGAAGAAGGTGGTTGATTGGAGATGAGAAGAGATCCACCTGGGGAGTGCCCCAACACTGAATGATGTAATAGAAGATTGTCTTGTTTAGTTGCCACTCGTGAGGATCCAGGACCTGCCTGCTCAACCAGTCCACCAAGGAGTTGAGCCTTCCTGGAAGAAATTGTGCTGTCAGATGAATGCCCATGGAAGCAACTATGGACCATAGTATCATGCTTGGTCTGCACAGGGGGTACGCCTGCATCCCTCCTCTGCTTGTTCATGTACCACATGATTGTGGTGTTGTCTGCTCTAACCAGAAGAGTACCAGGAGAGAGATGTTTGAAAGCCATTAAGGCCTGCTGGACTGCCATCAATTCCTTCAGATTTATGTGCAAATTAACCTGTTGAGAGTTCCAAAGTCCTCTGAATGCATCTGCCCTCTAGATGAGCTCCCCAAGCGTAGCCGAGGCATCTGTGGTGACAGTCTGGCTGGCAGGAGGTGGACAGAAAGGCAGGCCTTTGTTCTGTGCGCAGGCCATCACCCACCAAAGAAACTCCATCTGTAGGCAGGGAATCAGAGGAAGTATCCAGTCTAAATAAAATCCAAAAGCACAAGGGGAGGCAACAGGAAAAAATCAGCAAGCTCCACAAAATAGCGTACCAGAAGTTTATTTGTCCGCTTTCATCAAACGACTTCTTCAGAATAGTTCAACAATAACAAATCTCTGTCTTAAATACACCAGCTAATAATGCAATAAAACAATTAAATACATTTACATATTTAATAAGGTTAGGACAATTAAAAAATGAAAAAACACATCATGTGAAAAGGGAAGCTACCTCAACCTTGTTGTTAACACATAACTTACGGTGTTTCAAAAAACATTTAAGATTAATAAATTCATTTAAACCTGGTATCTTGTCCGATTTCAACCTAATTTGCCAAATAGTTTCTCTTTGCTCTAAGAAATTTTTAAAATCCCCATCCCTCATGTTAATGGAACATACTTCTAAAACAGAAAAAGAAAATTTTTTAAAAAAACAACAAACAAAAGAATGCTTGTATAAAGCATTTGTGCCGTCATTGGTTTTTATAGCATACAAGTGCTCTTTAATACGTGTGCTTAATCTCCTAGTGGTCATTCCCACATAAAATGCCGGGCAAGCAGAACATAAAGCTATATAAACAACACCGCTGGTGTTGCAGTTCACAAAGCCAGGTACTTCAAATGTTCTATCAACAGTGGTGACCGCTATGTAAGGTCCCGTGGAAATGAACCTACAGACTTGGCACTGATGACAACAGTGCATGCCTTTTTTATTAGTAACAAGCGAATTGATTATAGGCTTCCTGTTTTCTAAAATTCTTTTAACATTATGACTATTACGAAAAACAAATTGTGGCCTAGTGCCCACTATCTGATGAATTTCAGAATTACCATAAATAATTCTCCAATTTTTTTCAAGTATGGATCTAATGTGGGGACTGTCGCTGTTCATCTCAAGAGAACAAATCAAGTTAGGATCAATGTGGTGGATAGACTTTTCATTAAAACAACTGTTCTTACTACCAAATGATGTAGTTAAAATAGCCGGATAGTTTCTAATACGCTTGCTAAAAATCTCATTGCCAACGTTGTCTAAAATCCTTTCCTCATAACCTCTTTGCAAAAACAATGTAGTTATAAACTTAAATTCTTCAAGCAAATCAGAATCTTTGGTGGTCATACGACAAGCCCTGATGAATTGACCTCTAGGTATATTTTTAACTATATGTCTAGGATGACTGCTAGAAAAATGTAAGTAACCATTGGTAAAAGTTTTTTTGCGATGGATGCGACTATGAAACTTGTGGTCAGACAGGTCCCACCACAAGTGAACATCCAAAAAGTTAACCCCTAAACCTACATCGCCTTTGGTGAACCTTAAAAAACTAGGAAGTGAATTAACTTCCATAATAAAATTCTCAACGGTGTTGGAATTACCTTCAAGGACAAAAATCAAATCATCAATGAACCTACAAAAAAATTCAATTTTGAATTTCTCCTTTAACAAAGGAATAAATTCAAACTCCCACCACGCCATAACCAAGTTGGCATAGGCTGGAGCGGCTGGAGAACCCATTGCAACACCTCTTTTCTGCTTATAATAAGTTTTATCAAACAGAAAAAAATTATTATGTAAAATGAGTTCAATGAACACACAAATGGTGTTAATCATATTAACAGAAAAACAATTCTTCCTGCATAAAAAATTCCTTACTGATTCAACACCATCATCATGAGGGATACTGGTGTATAAGGACACCACGTCAATGATATGCCGCTGAGGATCAAAAACAGAGGTTTCAAAAAAACTTTTTAGTTTACTTAAAAAATGCCAAGAGTCCTTGACAAAGGAAGCCTCATTGACAAGTAAAGAACCCAAAACTGAGTCAACAACCAAGGACACCCCTTCAGTGATGGAATGTGGTGAAGAAACAATTGGCCTCAAAGGCGGATTGTTCAAATCTTTATGAGTTTTTGGGATGCCAAAAATTACACCTATTTTGGGTTGTGAAACTACACAAAAATCATATAAATCTGGAGCAATATCCCCTGACATAAAAACTTCATACAAGTGAGAATGTATAAAACGAAAGTGTTTATGTATGTCATATAAAGAAATTTGTTCATATTCATTGACATTATTTAAAATTTCTAACATACTATTTTTATATCTATCCTGCCCCATAATGACAATATTGGCTCCCTTATCACTTTTCATAAATCTAAACTGAGTAGTTAAAGTTTGCAATTCAAATAATGCCTTTCTCTCCTGTGCTGTCAGGTTATGATGAATATAGGTGTTGTCTTTCAGTAAATTGTCAACATCCTGAATGCAAAGCTCTTCAAAAACTTTTATAGTGTGATGCAACCTTGGGGTAACAGTGGAAGGCTTTGTCAAAGCTTTGTTAGTCTTTGGCAAGTCATGCATTATATAGGACAAATTTAACTTCCTAGTGAATTTTTTAATGTCAGTGACAGTCCTACTGTAATTAGCCCTGTTACTAGGAATGAAATTTAAGCCTAATTTCAACACTTTTAGTTGCATATCAGAAAAAACATAATCAGTTAGATTAATGATGTTAAAGAAGTCCAAGCGTTCTACTACGCTTCGTCCCCCGAGGAATTGGACCCCAAAAAAGTCCTGCTCCGGGTGAGCACAGTCTTTTTGCTCAAGTTTCCCTGGTTCTTCTTAGGGAAACTGGAGGAAGAAGAATCTGAGGAACCAACAAGGGATTTGTTCCTACAAACCTTGTCTTGATCAGCGATAAGAGAAATAGTCTCAGAATCACAATGATCCTTCTCAAAACCAGAACTCTTAGCTTGTTTGTTAATGGCCTGTGTAATATTAATAGAAGTACCATCTGTTTCATTTGGCGTTTCAAAACCCTGTTGTTTGTTATGCTTTTCATCGGAAAAAGGAACTCTATTACCACTAGTGACAGAGGATACAGCAGCACTATAAGAACGATTGTTACCAGGGTTAACATCCTGTCCCTTAAAAGCACTGCCTTTGTTATCTTTATTACGAATTGCAAAAAAGTCATAAGCAGATTTGTTTTGATAAGAAATTAAATCACGGTTCAGCTTTTGTTGTTTACGAGTAGTGACTTCAGCCGATTGCTGGTTAATGTCACGAGTGAACTGTTGCAACAAAACGCTAAAATTATCAATGGACAACTTACTTTAAGTATAATTCAACATTCAGTCTAAATCCTGAGTGTGTTGACACCAAAGGTTTTTGAGGTACCATTGTATTTTCCTCGTATGCAGTCTGGCATATTGAATTATCAGAATACATGAAGCCATGAATCCCAGGGATTGCAGGAATTGCCTTGCAGAAAAGTGGGTCATGCTTGCCAAATTTTTGAAGTAATTCGAAAGATCCATTTGTTTCTCTTGAGGGAGGAATACCATCTGGGTGACTGTGTTCAGGCTCGCTCCCAGGAATACAATCTCCCTGGTGGGTACCAATTTTGACTTTTTTTCATTGATGGTGTAGCCCAAAGATGTGAGAAGTTTATTTGCAAAGTCCAAATCCTTTAGAAGTTGCTCTCGAGAGTTTGCCTGAATAAGACAACCGTCCAAGTAAGGGTAAATTTGAATGTTTCTTTGCCTGCAAAAAGCAATGACTGGAGCCCAGCATTTGGTAAAATCTCTGGGAGCAGTAGATAAGCCAAAGGACAGTGCAGAGAATTAAAAGTGTCTGTTCCCCTGCCCTGAAACAAAGGAACTGCCTGAAGCTTTCCCTTATTGGGATGTGCAGATAAGCTTCTTTGAGATCCAAAGTCACCAACCAGGAATCCCTGGCCAGCACTGGCAGCAACTGCTGATGAGTGAGCATTCTGAATTTGGGAATCACCAGAAAAGTGTTTAGAATGGACAAATCCAGAACAGGGCACCAGGTGCCCCCTTTTTTGGAGATCAGGAAAAGACCTGAGCAGAAACCCTGGCCTATCTGTAGTGCAGGAACTGGCTCTATTGCTCCCAGGTTCAGTATAGAAGAAACTTGTTTTTCTGCTTCTGCCCTTTGATTTGGGGGGCATCTGGGTATCCTTGGTGGACAGGAAAGGTGTGAAAGGAGAACTTGTAGCCCTGGGATACTATTTTGAGCACCCATTTGTCGTTTGTGATGGTGAACCAGACATTTGTAAAAATGGCTAACCTTCCCCGCAAAGGAAACCCTGGGTCCGCAGAGGCAGGCAGGGGAAGGCAGGAGTCATTGGGAATGCTTGCTTTGGGAAGTTTGCTTAGAACTCCCCAGTTCTGAAGAGGAAGCCTGCCAGTGCTTAGCCTTTTCAAGGCTGGACATTGATCCCCTAGAAGACCTGTAACCCCTAGGCCTAAAGCGACTCTGTTGACTAGGGTCAGGAAAAGTCCAATTCTTAGATGGGTAATAATGTCTACTAAAATGAGGAGGCTGAACTTGCAGAAAATCCTTTACAGTTTGCACAGATTTGGCAATATCCTCCAACTTTTTCAACACCTCCTCTGCTTTGCTACCAAAAAGACTGTCCTTGTGTAAAGGCACATCCAGTAATTTAGATTTGACAAGTTCAGAAAGGGGCTGTTCCCCGAGCCAAGCATGTCTTCTACTGACAGAACCAGTGACTGCTGCCCTGCAAGAGGCCTCCAAAAAGTATCAAAACCACAATGTACAGAATGTTTAGTGACAAGAGTGGCAGAATTCAATAAATCATGCATGTCCTTACTCTCCATCAGGGAAGGAACGCCAGCAATTTTAGCCTTAATAGCCTCCAAAGTATGCTGCTGATACATACGCATATGAAAAAGACAATTAACAGACCTAATAGCCAGGGAGGAAGTATAAACCTTTTTACCCCATCTATCCAAGGCCCTAGATTCCCTGTTAGAAGGAACATGATTTTTAGCAACCGTGGCTTTAACACCCTTAAGACCCTGAGAAATAATCTCTGGATCAGCAGTAGGATTCTTGAAAAGGAACTGATGAGAATCAGGCTCCTGAGAGCACCCCAGCACTATCAGGTTTTACCTCTTATCATGCGTTCCGGCCCCAAAATCCGGACAATACCAAGAAAGGAGGGGGGGTATCCATATTCATCAAAGACACCCACACCTCAAGACAGGTGGCAACGCACGATGCATCGGAGACCATCCAGGTGCAATTAACCATAGGCAAGACTGCTCTGCAAATTGTAGCATGTTACAGGCCACCCTCACAAACTCAGGAACCTCACATGGCCTTCCTGAAAACACTAGAGGGGATAAATGTATCACCAAACACCATCATACTAGGTGACTTCAATTACCCTAATATAGACTGGGAACACTACTCAAGCCCAAACACCCTAGCCCAAAAGTTCCTGGAATTCATAAACTCAAATGCCATGGAACAACTAGTCACCATCCCCACAAGAGGAGAAACATACTTGATCTCATCATCACGAACATGGGAGCACAATGTTCAACACCGAAGTATACCCCTCACTGGTGAGATCAGATCACAACTAATCTCGCTGGAGGTCCTCATCCCACCCCACCTGAAATAAAAAGACCACAGTAAAGAACTACTTCACACTTCTAAAGACTAGTGTGGTCTCCTTTAAGGCCCCAAGGAAAACAGTACTTGAATCACTTACAAATGCCTTCTACCAGCACCTGCAGGACTGCATGGATAAGGCAATCCCAAGCAAAACAAAGACTCTTTGTACCAAAGGCAAGCGTCCACTCTGGTGGACCCCAGCCATAAACAAACTCTACAACAAAGGAGGAAGCTACTACAAGACAGAGCAAAATCCTTAAAAGGTAAGACACCCTTGATCACTATAAGTAAAAACTAAGAGCTCTCATAAAATCATCCAAAGCAAATTTTGAGAGAAAAATAGCTAAAGACTCAAAAGACAATCATAAGGCCTTCTTTAGCTATGTTAGAAACCTGGGAGGAAACTCCCAGATATGCTCAGAACTAGTTCAAAATGATGTGAAGATTACTGATCCTACAGACATTGCCAACATACTGGCTGACAGGTTCAGTGCAAACTCCCCACAAGGAGAGATATCTATATTGCAGCCCCAAACATCTCCAACGCCCAAGTGAGAACACAGCATCCATGGGACCTGATGGTGTCCCCGGCTGTGTGCTCCACGAACTCAACGAGGAATTAAACCCACAGCTAGGACAGCTGTTTAATCATAGTCTTACCTCTGACTGCAACTGTGGTCCCACTTCACAAAGGCGGTGCCTCCACCGACCCTGGAAATTACCGCCCATTAGCTTGACAAGCCTTATCTGCAAAGCTATGGAGAGGATCATAATGGACCTCATAAATAAAGACATAGGGAATTTGCAGACTTTGGATCCATCCCAGTTTGGCTTTGTCAAAGGCAGATCATGCCTTCTAAACTTGGTTGACTTTTTCAAACAGTCACCAAAGCCATTGATGGGGGAAAGGCAGTCCATACAGCCTACCTCGATCTGGCGAAGGCCTTTGATACAATACCCCACTGGGGTATCATTGAAAAACTCATCAGCTTAAATGTTAACCCATACATCACAAGATGGGTTGCAAACTGGCTGAGTGACAGAACCCACAGGGTCAGAGTTGCTGGCGCCATGTCAGACTCAAAGCCT
Organism: Protopterus annectens; assembly: GCF_019279795.1. Classification (NCBI taxonomy): domain Eukaryota; kingdom Metazoa; phylum Chordata; order Ceratodontiformes; family Protopteridae; genus Protopterus; species Protopterus annectens. The sequence continues at coordinate 952,212,891 of NC_056730.1, forward strand.
GTCACAAGTGGTGTACCACAGGGCTCAGTCCTGGGCCCACTCTTGTTTGGCATCTACTTTTCAGTACAAGCAAACACAGGAGGGTTATGGCTGACAAAGTTTGCAGATGACTGCAAACTCCGGGCCATAGTAGAAAACACATCTGACACAGATATACTTCAGAAGGGTCTCACAGAAACGGATAACTGGTGCCAGAGCCATGGCCTAAAGTTAAATGCCAAAAATGCATAGTCATACCCTTCGAAAAACAAGGTTACCCCTAGCTACCAAATAGGTGGCAATCCACTGAGTACAGAAGAAGTTATCAGGGACCTGGGGACCCAGGTTGATAGTAGTCTGTCATTCGACACCCATGTAGCTAAAGTAGTTAGGAAGACCTTCTACATTGCCCACCTTATCATGAAGGGATTCTCATCTAGATCAAGGGAGGTCATAGTCTCCCTATACTCATCAATCATCAGACCAATGATTGAGTACAATGCCCCATTCGGAATGTATCTGACCCGACACTTGCAGCAGCTGGAAAGGCCACAAAAGTTCCTCACCAAAAGGATAAAGGGTCTCAAACATCTGTCCTATGCTGCCCGACTGAAAGAACTCCAGCTCTATTCAGTCGCGCTCAGAGGTGACCTTTGCCTAACATACAAGGCCATGTCAAACCCAGATTTGATGAATATGCTTCACCTCAAAAATCTAGATCCGTCAGAGCCACAAGGGCGGAGACTTAAACCTCGACACGGCTATTAATAGACGCTGGAGGGATAGATTCATCACCCAAAGACTCCTATGCTGTGGAATAAAATCCCGGTATATGTGAGGCAGAGCACCTCGCTGGCCTTGTTCAAGAGAAATCTTGACCAATGGATGGGAGATCGCAGATATACCCCAGGGATTACCTCAGTGTCACTGCTCAACAGAGGCACAGCAAAATAATGGGTATAGTTCCCCATACTAAAGGAAGCCACAAAACTATGGGCTAGGCTTGTAAATGCCCTCGGGCAGATAGCCTAGTATGAACCTATGAACCTAATACTCATCAGGCTTTCTGGGAGCAGGAGGAACAGAATTAGGAGTCAAATAATTCTCCATGAAAACATCATCCACAACTTCCAAAACTGGAGGGATAGCCAAAGGCTTATGCTGTGGCAAATCCAATAATTCCCTAATCCATTTCTTAGACTTGAGGGTAGTCCTGACTTTCCCATTTGAAATGCTCCCCAAGAGTATTCAGAGCATCTCCAAAAGAAAAATCTGCTGGAGGAGAGGCAGAAGGGATGGAGTCTTCTGCATCAGAATCCTCAAAACCATAACAAAAAGTGGAGAGTTTCCCTCTTCATCAGCAGAGTTGCTGGAAACCTCAGAATCTGAGGCAGAGAAAGCTTCTGGGGACAATTCCCTAATCCTTTTAGAAGGAGGTGGCCGACAGCCCTTTATAAGGGTCAAGAGATCACTAGCCAGTTTAACCATCTGAGCCCGAGGCATTTGAGGGGAGGCAGACGCCTGCTTAGGAATAGATTTATGGCAGGATGGCCTGCTAGAAAGCCAGAGGGAGGCCTAGCCACCATAGAAGTCTGAATCAAGGTCAACTGTCTGGATCTGGTCTCCGGGTGGAGAAAAGAGGCCTCAGAAGCAGACGCCTGCTTAGCAGCTCAGGATCCATCAGAGAAGGCGACTGGCAGAGGGTCACAAGAAGTGGAAGCCTGCGGTATAGAGCACTCAACAGTCTCTGCAGATGCCTGCTGCTGAACCTCCGCAGACTGCAGGGGCAAAGAAAAAGTCACTGACTACCGATGGGCTGACAACCAACCTAACAGGGATGTTGCCGGCTAATTTGACCCGAAGCCTGTCGCGGTCCTTATCCTTGCGCTTCTTAGGAACATCTGAAGTCGGGAGACCAGAAGACGCCATACCGACGAACTTAGGCCAAACTCCAAAATGCTTGAACAAGATCCCAGCACTACAGTGTACGGTACGTGGGTTGAAAGCACAGAGAGCACAATTAGGGACGTCGTGCTCAAGGCCCAAACAAGTAATGCAATAGGAGTGAAAATCACGGTGCAGAATCTGTTTTCCACAGGCAAGACAGTTAACTTTCTCTGACATTCGTTGAAGCAAGAAAAGAGGGTCCCCAGCAGGGTACTTATATGAGCATGTCTTCAACTAAGCAGTCGGAATACAAAAAAGGTACTCTGCCGACTGGCACTCATGCAAAATACCTCTGCCTTGGGCTCCGTGGCAAGAAAGACTGAGGAAATGGCATTGGCTGCCTTCTTTTGTACCAGACGTCAGGCCTAAACCGAAGGCAGCTGACATCATATACCAAGGACTTTGGTATTCTGGCCAACTGTGGGCTACCGGGAGCCAGATAACCCATTCTGTAAGGACTGCAACAGTGAAACACGATGATCATCATAAAATTTTTTTGTTTTTGTTAGTTTTACTAAAGCAAAATATTTGGCTCTTAAAATAGATGATCTGAAAAACACAAAGGAGAAGCAACATAAGGATTGTTGGTCTTCCTGGAAAAAAGAAAAAAAAAAAAACAGACGGTGAGGACTTAGTTTCTTTTCCGAACTCTTGGCTTCCTGAAGTATTAAACTTCAGGAAGGTTTTTCATACAATACTGAAAGAGCTCACAGAGCCATAGACAAACCCACTCCTTTTTCCTCAACTTCACCATTACGGTCCATTATTATAACATTTTTATCTTATACAGATAAAGATTTGATACTGGAAACTGCATGGAGAAAGCACCACCGAAATCTAAACAAAATCTTATCAGATTTGACAATGATTATTCTTCAAAAACAATAGAACACAGAAAGAATTGCTAGCCCCCTTGTAAAAGCTCTAAGCCAAAATGGTCTCAAATCCAAAATTCTATTTCCAACTAAAATAAAAATACAACTGCCTAATAAAACAAGAATTTACATTTAACAGTAACCTGCAACCTAGAGCAGAAGCCATGGATTGGTCTACACCTTCCTTGAAAAGAACTACAGGAAAAAAAAAAGCGCTTGTGGACTGATATGAAGAAAAAAACAGAACTGGCTCGATTTCAATTTCATCTAGCAAAATTTTAAAGTCTAGTGATATTAAATAATTGTACACTATTCGAATCTTAATTCCATTTAAAAAAATGCTTTTTTCTTTCCTGATGTTTCAGAGTATATGGGACTTCAACGCTAAGACATTAAGTGATGGTAACATACTAATTTCCACTGGATTTAGTATAAAGTTTAAAGGTTCATAATTTAAATAAATCAAAGTAAACTTTATTGTCATTTAGAACTACACACGTGTAGCCCAAACAAAATTTTATGCATCAGCTCAATTCTTGAGACTACAAAGGAAAGTGAAACAACACACACAAGTAGAGGGAAAAAACATAACTAACAAATACAATACTATCCCAATACATACAAAAAAGAGCAGAGACATTTGCCAACACTCGTATACGAAAATAATACCCTCCCCAGAGTTAAATTAACTACCCTATTTAAAGTAATACAAAACACACTACAGACTGAAATGCCTAAGTTATTTGTCTAATATTGCACTTTAGTTAAATAATACGGACTATGGCTACAACAAATAAATATTGTACTTACTTGAAATACATGCAAGTATATATCGCACAAATAAAAATTGACTTATGGTGTCCAGACCACTGGGACTAGTGCCAGAGTTCAACAGTCTAATCACTGTAGGGTAGAAACGGTTACTGAATCTTGCAGTCCCTGCAGCAGATGCTGCTATATCTCCTGCCTGATGCCAGATGGTTAAACAGTCCATGCACAGGATACGTGTTGTCCTGTATTATTTTGGTGACCTTTCGGATGTTCTTGCAGAATAAAGAAGTTGCATCGATGGAAGACTGGAACCAGTTACCTTCTCTGCAACCCTCACCACTCTTTGTAGTGCCTTCCTTTTTGTAGCTGTGCAGCTTCCAAACCACACTGAAGTTGCAGGTGAGGATGCTCTCTTTTGCAACTCTATAGAAGGTGGAGAGAATATGAAGAGGAAGCTTAGCTTTTTTCAGCCTTCTTAAAAAGTGAAGCCTTGGTGCGCTTTCTTGACCAGTTGGCTGGTGTTTCCCAACCATGAGAGATCCTCTGATGTGTACACCCAGGAATTTTGTACTCTTGACCTTCTCCACACACTCGCCATTGATCCTGAGCATTGGGTTGTTTGGTCTTGCTTACATTCAGGTCAAGGTTATTCCCCTTGCACTAACTGATCAGAGATGCCACCTCCTTTCTGTACACCCTTTCATCCTCCTTTGTGAGGAGCCCCACAACTGTGGTGTCATCAGCAAACTTGAGGACATGGCTGGACCTGTGCTTAGCATAGTGGTTGTGGGTCAGGATGGTGAATAACAGTGGGCTGAGAACACATCGCCGTGGAGCTCCGGTGTTAATAGTGATGCACTTTGATGTGTTCTTACTTGAAAACACCCTCTGTGGTCTCTCAATCAGGAAGTCTAGGATCCAGTTAGAGATTTTTATCAATTCACAAATGTGCCAGTTTTTCTATCAGCTGCATTGGTAATACTGTATTAAATGCAGAGCTTAAGTCTATGAACAGCATCCTCACATAATTGTCTTTGCCCCTAAATGCTCAAGTGAGATGTGTAGTGCTACTGATATGGCATCCGCTGTGGATCAGTCAGCACTGTACGCAAAGTGTAGAGAGTCAAAATCAGGAGGTAGGCATGATGAAAGATGATTTCTGATCAGCCACTCACACATTTCATAAAACTGAATGTCAGAGGAACTGGTCTGTAGTTGTTTGGGCTGGAGGAAGTGGTTTTCTTAGGTAGTGGATAATGTTAGTTTCTTTGTGGCAAGAGGCTACTTTTGCCATGGCAAGAGAGCTGTTAAATATTTCCTTGAGCACTGTGCATAGTTGATCAGCACAGCCTTTTCACACCTTGCCCAGTATGTTGTTTGGGCCAGCAGCCTTCCTGGGGATCACTCTCCTTAGCTCTCTTTTTACCTCGTCTGTGCTGAGGCAGAGTATTGCATCCTTCTCATCAGTAGGTAGCTTCAGTGCCAACCTGTTTCTTTCTTCAAATCTACCAAAAAAGATGATCAAACGGTCCAGGAATTCAATGCTGTCCTCACACTGTACCAACCTGATTTTGTAGTCGGTGATCTCCTGTATGCCCTGCCGCAGTCTCCTTGCATCCTTCACGTCTTCAAAGTTGCTCTGTACCTTTCTGCCATACTCCCTCTTGGCCTCGTTTATACCCCTCCTCAGATTACCTCTTCCTACACTAAGGGCTTTGTTCTTAGACCTGTAAGCTGTGTTTCTCTCCTTCAGATGCTCACATACCTTTGGGTGAGCCATGGCTTCTGGTTAGCTCTAATAGTGATACTTTTGGTATTTGTTACCCCAACAACACAGTCTGAAATGTATGTCATCACTACCTCAGTGTATTCATCAATTGATTCACTGTGGCAGTCTCCTTGAACATAACCCAGTTGGTTCTTTTAAAGCAGTCTTGGAGGGCCTCCGCAGCCCCCTAGGGACATACCAGATGTTTCTTTGTGGGTTTCTCTCTAAGCAGTGCAGGTTTGTAAGCCGGCAATAATAAGATAGTACAATGGTCAGAGGTACTCCTTTGTGGAAGTTGCACTGCCTTATAAGCTTTATTTAAGTTATATATGTGTTTTCAGTAAACATTGTTTTAAATATATACTTAAAATTAAATAACATCATGAAGTCTACTTTGAACGAAAACTGGTCTGGCTTGTGGACCTGCAGAATTGTTTTTCGCTCTTCCTTTGCTCAGATTTATTTTTATGCCAACATAGAAAAGCATGAGTTATTTCATAGTCGACTGACATCTGGTCATAATAAATATAATCTACTACACCCAGGCATTTAGCATATTATCTACTCATCTTGTGCTACTTACCAAGAGACTGGTATGTTATCTTCATTTCTTTTCTTCTCATACTTGATGCCCCCCCCCCCAATTAGGCTAATATGCACTTGGCTGTATAAACAGGAAATCACCTTTGCACCAACGTGTTACTTCCCTAATACATTTACAATCATAAGCTCTAGATTCTGCTTACTACGGAGTTATGTTATTAACTAAAGAAGCCAATTTTCAAATAACTCTGTACATATTTATTAACTTAGGCCGAATATGAAACACTGACTCGAGCTGTTTTTTTTTTTCTCCCCTGTGTGCGTGTGCTGGTATCTTGCTTGGTGGAGATTTCCCTATTTAGTAAGTGGGTACATGCATCTGGATAGCACAGTGGTGCAGCAGTTAACATGGACACCTCACAGCAAGAGGTTCTGCGTTTCAATTCTCAGCTGGGGGTGCTTTCTGTGCAGAGTTTGCAAGTCTTCCATGCATTCACATGGGTGTTCTCTGGGTACTCCAGTGTCCTTCCACATTCCAAAGAAATGTGTCTGGAGCATTTCTCCCTGAGCTTCTGCTGAAAATAATCTCTGTTCTAGTCGGACTTTCCCAGTCAAGAAACGTTAAAAAAAAATAAATAAAATTTGGATAAGTACAACCACAATGACTTTGTCTTTGTCATGATTTTCTTTGCAAAACATGTACATTGATGTATCCGAAATGACAAAGATAAGAGTATGGGTATAATAGATTTAGAGGGGAGGGAAAAGTGTAGGAAAAAAAGGGGGGGTGAGTCGTGCTGTCTCACCTGTACATGACAATTAACATGAGATGTATCGAAGCTGTATCGTTTAGGATTTACCTCTTTTGAAATAGAGATGTTTCATGTTATACTAAATTAAGATATAAATATTGCACTAACAAGAGATTTAAAAATAATATATAGGAAAATTACTGCACAATGTACAAGACTGATGTTTTAGATGCAAAAATACATCTAGGGGAGGCATTATTTGCTTTACTGGTTTATTTTACTGGAGGAGTGTTGTGCAACATACCAGAAGACACTTATACTTTGTTGTAAAATGTTCAGGAGATTGTATTTATTTTTGCCCTGAATTAAGGTTATTAACTGAGGTTTTAAAATATTAATACCTTAATGATTTGAAATTCTGTACCTATACAAAATTATACAATACATTTCTACATCGGATTTACCAATATGTACATACAACATCTCTTACATTTATTGAGAATAAAGTATTTCACTTCTCCTAGCTTATTACAACCAATAAAGAATTTGACTTTGGCTAGATCAAAAGCTTACTCTAAAGCATTTGAAAAATGAAAAATCTACAAGGGGGGGCGAAGTTACCACAAAACAAAGGAAAAACGAGAGATGAGGTGTGTATTTTTCCTTTAAAACATAACAAATAAAGCATGTTGTTATAATCTACTGTATATAAACATACCAGTTTCATTTAAACAATCTGTTTTATACACAATTTTCTTACACGCTCTTAAATATAAATCTATTTTATACATACTTTCTTATTTATACAACGTCTCTCATTTACATTATGGTACAGAGCTCTTTTAGATGGTATACGCTGTCTGGTAGGGTAGTGTTGGATAGTCTAATAGCTTGTTTGTTTAGCTATTTGATTAGTAATTGTGATAGTTCCATGTTGGTTGTTAATTCACATTATTTACAATTGTATCATATATTTTACTTCTTATTTTTATTTCCTTATTGCCCGATTTTTTAATTTATTGCTCCAAACACATCAGAAACTCACTGTATGTAATGTTTTATACTTCTAATAATAATACAAATATGTAAACTATTAAACAAATGGATCTATACTATCTTTGCATGTTAATGGCTTAAATAATCCAAGGAAAAGATCAAACTTTAATACGCTATTTAAATAAAAACAAGGCTCAGTTATTTTTACCCCAAGAGACTCCCTTCAAAACATACAGAAAAAGATATTTGAAACCCCAAAAAGTTTACAATTCTAGCTCAATCGGCTTTTATATCAAAAGAAAAGAAGTGTCATGATTTTATGGAAAAACACCAGAGTTTACCCCCAAATTTTACATAAATACAAAGATCAAAAAGGCCTTTAACTTTCATAATCTTTAATTTTAATAACAGATTATGGACATTAGTTAATCTTTAATGGTTTCCAGGTTTGGGTCAAATACAGCTAAGAGACATTCAGATTTAATATTTCACAAATATAACTGTGTGTGTGTGTGTGTGTGTGTGTGTGTATATATATATATATATATATATATATATATATATATATATATATATATATATATATAGTGTACTATTACAAGGTCGAATGGCACTCCGACTGTCGTATAGTCGACAACGGAAGGTCGAAACTGATAATCGCGAACTCAAACAAACAATCTAGGAATTGGGTTTCAACATGGGTCGAGGTAGGGGAGATGTTTGTAGTTCAGAATAATACGAACACCTACCTCAACCCATGTTAACACCGTTCCTAGATTTGATTGTTCGACTTCGACATTTACGACCTTCCGTTGTCGACTATAGTACAGTCGGAGTGCCGTTCGACCTTTTAATAGTAAACTATATATATATATATATATATATATATATATATCTATATCTATACACACACACATATACATACACGTAAGGATTTTAACTGCATATTACAAGACTCTGAAACAAGTTACAAAAATAAATTAACCTCAACAGCAAAAGTTTTAACAAAATGGATCTCTTAACTTACAGGGTGCTTTTAATATGAAATACCCTAGTTCATTACTATTCTCTCATCAGGACTATAGGTTCTCTCATCAAGACTACAGTTTTGCACATAGACCAGAACAGATCAAATACTAATATCGCATGACTTAATTTACAGATCACATTTTACAATAGCTCCCCATTCTATTTCGGATCATGATGCTCCCATACTAAATCTTCAAGCTAATTCTAAAAGACTATCCCCAACGACCAGTATACCTGCTTATTTAATAAAACGTAAGGAACTTAAACCTTGGATGATTTCAGAATGGAATTCATTTCTGGAAATAAATAATAAAACAGACAGACACCATTATGATTTGAGATTCGTTAAAAACCTATATTTTTGGAAAAATATTTCATTTGGTATAAAAATAAAATTAGAGTGGGACTCAACATTTAAAAACATTCAAAATTGACTCCTTGTAGACAAAATCTAAAGACATTAAGAATAATAAATCTAATATACAAAAACTAGAAACTTTAAATAGAAAACATTTTGATATTTTAACTCATAAAACAAGCCTAGTGGTAAAAGATTAAAAATGAATTCTTATTCATTATCTCCTAAACATATGAATTCTTATCTCATAAACATATGCATAATCTTTCCAGAAGAGTTAAGATTCAATCAAAATTCAGTAATATCTTAGAGATTAGGAATGAAAGATAAATAAAATACCACTGACACTGCAGAAATTCTTGACGCTTTTAGATTTTATTACACTACTCTAAATACTAATTCTAATATTCACACTTCAACTTTTCATTTTGACAATCTTAATATTAAGAAAATATGAAATTTAAAAGGCAATTTAAACAAAACCATTATTTACAAAGATGTTGTAGACAAAATTAAAAAATGAAACTAAAGCTCCAGGAACAGATGGAATAATTTTGGAAATATACAAAACTTTTCCTTCTTATATCTTATTCCTCTTTCACAAACCACTTACTGAAATTCAATCCAAGGGAAAAAAAAAAAAGAGGCCTTCTTCCCTCATGGAAATAGTCTCCAATAACACCAGTAGTAAAAGATAAAAAACTCTCAATTTTGTTTTTCTTATAGACCTATTTCACTTTTAAATAATATTTTTTTGTCTAACACTACTGATAGAATAAAAGATCCCATACCACAAGTAATTAATTTGGATCAAACAGGTTTTACATATCAGAGACAAACACATGACAATATTAGACGTACTGTAACTCAAACTTTCTGAATATGAAGAATAAAGAAGCCCTATTAGTTAGCCTGGATATTGAAAATGCCTTTGATTCTCTAAACTGGGATTACTTCATAGGTCTTTCACATCATATAAAAAATCTTGGAATCTAAGCGGAATTAATTTTTCAGATAGATACTTATGCAGAAGCTTCAATATTTAAACTTATATTAAAATTGGATTGAGCCCAACTTATAATTCAAATTTGAAAACTTTATTCTTGCTATCAAGAAAAGTTAAATGCAATTATATCCCAACTAATTCAAATAATTTTTACTGGCATTATCTTTATAATCTAACACAATATAAAATATTTCACTCTATGGATTCAGATTTAACATCTTTTAAAAACAGGATTTCTTCCTACTATTCATATGAAAATATGATTCGATTCTCCAATTCCTTTCAGTGTCATAAAAAAATATTTTCAATAAAATTAAATATATACTGGAAATTTGGGAGACAGAGCTCTGTCTGCTAGTATCATTGTATTAAAGACTTAAAACCTAAAGACAATCAACACCTCATTTCAGAATTTAAACTCTCACGGTTGGCTAGTACTACATAATCTAAAATGAACTATGTATATCTATCTCCAACTCGTATCTTAAAGAAGAACCTAAACTTTTTTTTTATTTAATATATGAAATTATACACAATAGCACAAATGCTTTATAAAGTTTTGAACTTAAAATTATTTATTGAATATAAATTTAAATCTAAAATTCTGGAATCATATTACTTTAGGTCAGGAATCTCAACTTACTTCACATAATAAATCTCAATCATTATCTGTTAGACACACTTATTGGTCGCAATACTGGCATATATTTACTTGGACATTTCTGCATAGAGCCTTCTTAACCCCAAATAGAATTGCTAAAATTAATAGAAACAGTAGCCTTTTCTGTTGGAGATGCTTACAAGAATGTAAAGCAGATTGGATTCACATTCTATGAATGTTCCTCCTTTGGTTTATTTTGGACTAAGACAGAGGAATCTTTCAAGCTTTATTTACTGATAATATTAAATACTTCAATAAAGAAAAGTTATTTAATGTAAATGATAAATATGATCCACTGAACGTTAACTACAATCTTCTTTGGTCCATCCTTAAGGTGGCAAGAAACTGCATTACCAAGAAAAGGAAAATATTTACACTTCCTACATTTGAATACTTTCTTTTGTTCTTAAAGGAACAGAGAGACTGAAGTCAAAGAACAGAGTTCATCCAAATTTATTCATAAATAATCCTTGGATTAAAAAGTGGTTCTCATTGATTTGTATCAGCAGAATGCTGTTACTTTGTTTTCCATCTTTCGGCTTTTCCCAGTTAGGGGTCGCCACAGCGGAACTCCGGTCCGCTAATGATTGGCAGTAGATGCTTGCCGGGCCTGACACAACCTTCAACAAACAGACACCCATTCACGCATGTCGCCACATAGAAGACGCTCTAGCTGAGAATCGAACCGGACAGCGTCTTACTATGAGGCAACAACGCTACCGCAGGACCACCACCGCAGCCCTAGCAGAATGCTGTTACTAATACTTGAAAATGATAATGGAAAAAAACAGTAAAATTTCAGAGCATAATTTTCAATATTCTGTTTTCAGGCATTTGTACATTGTTTCTGTTTGTTCTCCATAAGAATTATTTACATCATTTATAATATATTTTTACTGCATTCGATAATATGTTATTTGCTTACTGGAAAATAAACAAAAAGAAAAAAAAAATGGACAGGTTAAAATTCTGTTATATTATCCACATATAACTAAATACGGTTATGGTCAAGTATAATGTAAAGGTTCCTCCCTATAGGAGGAAGGACAGATGGTAGAAGGGAGCATACTGCACCATGGAGGGGAAAAAAAAAGAACGTGAAATACTAGGACCGATTACTGCAAGGAAAAAACTGCAAAGCTGGGAAGAAATAAGTAAGAAATTTAATATTCAAATAGGGCTGCCATGGTAGCTATTCACCATAACAGAAGAAATACAGGAGTTAAACTGGGGAATGGTTAAGGAGGAGGACTGGACAAGGTAGATAAACTAGGTGATAGAAAAGAGGAATGAACAGTGGGTGGAAAAGAGAGGAATATCAAAGTTGTACAGATTAATATAAAAGGTGAGGAACTATCAGGTAGGAAAATGAAGAACGACTAAGCAGGCATAACAACTATGGATATATCATCAGAGGTGTAGCAAAATATATGTTTAATGGCAAAGTAATAAAGGTGAGGAAATTTTGTATTTTTGCCAGGACGTGCCTCCGTAGATCTGTATACTCCAGGACTGAGGAAGTAGTTTCCAGAGGTAGGCTATGTCATTGGGGCAGGAGGAGGACTGGCAGGTTGTTTTTTTTTGGGGGTTGCGAAAGCTTATTTCAAGAAAGCACTGCAAACGCACCTTAGATAATGAGGCCAAACATCTCTCTCCACTATTTGTATATTAAAACTCTGCAAAACAATATACAAAATTGTTATTCAAGTGGAATTCTGTACACAGCATGCTGTTAGACTAACTGTATTTTAGTCATTTTCCACTTAATAATGTATAGTTATTTCTACAGCATCTCTCTATAAACTCAATACTGCTTTGCCTAGTGTTCTCAGTTTGCAAATTTATATCTGCTTATATAACTTAAATTATCGTATTTGTAAAAATAGGTAAATTGCTCTGTGAAACTGGTCTGGGAACTCGGATCATGACTAGAGAGTCAACTGTCCATCCCACTTACTGGTCAACAAATAGCAAATCAGCCAAGTGGACCTTCAGGAAATAAGCAGTATTGGGGCAAAATCTGTTTGTGTAAAAGAAAAAAAAAGTTACCAGGGATAAAGTGGGATGAAAGCATGGATGATACAACAAGGCAGATGATATGGATATATTTTTTAAAGCCATATGCATCACTATCACAGGAAAGTGGAGAAGTAACTGAAAATAGAAGAGACAAAGGTACTTGACAGAAGGGCTAAGAAAGGAAGAGGAGGTGTTATGTTAGACCTTGAAGTAGTAAATTAAGTTTAATGCACTTTATCAAATCTGCAAGATACACAAACCAGCTCCAATGCAGGAACCCACAAAAACTAAAACGAAAACGAATAACCGTCGACCACTGTGCAGGTAGAAACGACAATAAGGCACAGACCAGGAACTTGAAGCAGAAGATATTTATTCAAGTAAAAAGCACACCGACTGAGCACTTTCACCAGTAAAACTGGCTTCTTCAGAGTCATATACAAACACCCAGCATAGCTTCCCTTAAATATTCATACTAAAATTCAATTATTCAATAAATTCTGTTGTTAACATCACTTAAAAAAACACTTAAAGTTTTTTTCTAATGTTTGTATTAGTCTCACATAAATTTTGAATCCTCACTTAATACATTTTGATTCAGTTTGACACATAAATCCCTACAGTATATTGTTGTGTTCTTGAACACTTGATATTTGATGATTGACATCCTTATAAAAACTGTGTCTTTTGACATCTCCCTATCAAATATTTAAATATAATACGTAAATGTAAAAAAGTATGTAATAAATTCAGCCTAACAATATTGTAAGTAATATATATAAAAAATATATAAAATATATTTATATATATTCTAAGTACAACAGAACAATAAAGCAATAAAATGGTAAAATGTCGCACTTGTACTACCAACACAGTATAGCAAATGTTGTATATATTTATAACTAATTGATGCATCAAGTTTTTTAAAATAGTTATTAAAAATAACTTAATTCGTTATTTTATCAACTCTTACAAAAATACTTCAGCTATCTATATATTATAAACATTGTAATAAATTATAATGTAGAAGTCAAAATCAAATAAATAGTGCCCTATGTTTCAACAAAGGTTTTAAAGAAATACATTCATTAAGCCATGGAAATTTCGTGGCGTTCAGTCTGATCTGCCACTCCATTTCACGTAATGCAACACTATTGTTAATATCACAGTTCGTATTTGGTTTCACCCTATCAACTATGGTACGTTTAAAACCAGCTACACTCAAATAGGTCCCCTCAGCAATGTATCTACACACTTTACAACAACCGCACTTACTCATATGTGATCTCTTGTACCAATTATTGGTTTTCTCAAGTATGTCCTTCAAGTTGTAACCCCTACCGTATGTTATAACAGGTGCTTTACCTAGAATTGCTTGTCTCCCTATTCAGGAAGTGTTCCCAAAGACTTCTAAAATTTGCACATAGTTCAGGTGCCCTATCGTTATATTTAAGTATAAACATTGGGGCATCCTCCCCTATGTTGTTATTTGTTTATTTGTTATTAACATCACTTGCCAAGGTTGTACCACCTCTACCTTTCAAGATTGGTATAAATTTGTTCCTTCTCTTCCTATAAACCTCTCTTTTAATGTTGGTTAGCAATGCTAGGGGGTAGCCCCTTTCCAAAAACATTCCAATGAGTGTGCAAATTTCTTTCCTAAATGTTACGTCGTCACTAATTAATCTGGATAAACGGACCATTTGACCCTTTACTAAACCTTTCCTTTGATGTATCGGATGACAACTTGAAAAATGTAACATCGAATTGGCATAACTTGGTTTCCTGTATATAATACTTGTTAGCTCAACTTCATTTTTCAAAATTTTTATATCCAAGTAGTTAGCAAAGTCTTTATTCCAATTGTAAGTAAATTTAAGAAAACTAGAGCTCTCATTTAAGTATGCAACAAACTCTTCAACACTCTCATCATCCCCCTTCCATAAAATTAACAAATCATCGAGGAATCTATTGTACAAAATAATGTTGTCCTGAAACCTAGATTTAAGAATGTTCTCTTTTTCCCATGCCAAAAGAACCAAATTTGCAAAAACTGGGGCGCATCGAGCCCCCATTGCTACCCCAGTTAGCTGTTGGTACATTTCTCCTTCAAACAATATATAGTTGTTCTTTAAAGTAAGCTCCATCAAATCATGACAAAGCTCTAGTTTTCCTACATCAAAACTTGGACTAGCTAGTAAACTGTCATAAAATAAATCAAGACCCTGTTGGTGTGGGATTACAGAAAATAAATTTATGACGTCAATAGTCAAAAAAACAAAACTGTTCATATCCATACAATCTACTTCTCTTAGTCTCTCGAGACAATGCCATGAATCTTTAAGAATGTGTCCTGCATCCAATAATGCTTTTTTACAATATGTGTCAACATAAGCTGCCAAGGGTTCGGTCTTGGACCCTTTGGCTGAAACTATTGGGCGGAATTGTAAATGCTCAGTCCCCTTATGTACCTTAGGTATCCCAAATAATCTTGCCATTTTGGGATATTTGACTGAAAGGTAGTTGAATTCTATCTCGTTAATCATACCTTGATATAAAGCATCAAGCAGGTACATATCAATTTTTCGATACGCTCTGTTGACCTCATTAATTGTTACTCTATTGTATGTTTTTTCGTCACTCAATATTTTCATCATTTGACAACTGTAGTCAAAATTGTTCATAATCACCATCCCCCCACCCTTATCTGGTCTCATACACCTATATTGTTTGGATGAGATAAGTTCATTCAGCACCATTCTTTCATCTTTAGTCAAGTTATCATTATTTTTTGGTTTCTGAGAACAAATTTTCCTGAATTCATACTCCACTATGTGCTCAAAAGCACTAAGCTCCATATTAGGGGGTGGTATAAATGTACTTTTCCTTCTCAGTGACTTAAATTCCTGTCTATTGTCTTGTGTAGTATCCCCTGATTGAACAGTGGAAAAGTATAGTTGTAAGTTTAACTTTCTCATGTACAATTTCAAACTAATTAATAACTGTGATGAAAAAAACGCTGCAAGTCAAAGCAATGCAGGAATAAAAATAAAAATCAATAAAGAGGTTTATGAAATTCAATGGTCAAAGAAGAGCAGAACTTATCACAAGGCAGACTTATTAAATAAAGATAAATAAATAAAATCAGAATAAGCTTTTCAATAGTTTCTATAAAGCATCAAATCATAAAGCAAAAGAAACATAAAGGCGCATATTATCAAACAATAAAATAGAAAAAATATCTTAAAGCATCATAAAATTAAAACTGAATAAAAATAAATAATAGTGGAATCCAAACAAAACAATAAGGTGTATAAAAATATAAATTATATTAAAACAAATATATGAGTAGTATGGAATAGAATAATATGTAATAAAAAAATAGAAAGTATGGTAATGAAATATAAAAAAATTAAAGTATAATATAATTAATAAATAAAAAAAATTATTAGAGTAATTAATAGAAACATCCTAACAAAATATCCTAACATCTCTGACCATCAGCCCCCTCCATTTATAATTAAGACGTAATACAAACTGATCAGTAGGTAAGCCCTGAATCAGATAATCTCCTAGTTTCCAGTGGATTTATGTTGTTCTGTCACCCTCTTTATATATACCTCCATATGTTCTCTAAATTGATAATATTAAAATTGACTTTCTACACCTTTTCCATTAGGTCCTAGCTCGTTCTCTGCATACGTCAATCTGCCCTTCCTAATGTGGTACACATGCTCATTATGGTGTTGTCAACTGTCCTGTGGTTGGACTTGGTCTTATAACACTATAGACTGTGTGCAGTGCAACAGGTGTTCACATCCATATCCATCAATGCCATTTTCTCACCTGGTCTGTAGTGGTATGAGCCAGAGTCATAGGATAAGTCAAGTACAGTCAGTCGCATGGAGCGAAATAAAAAAAGACATGGTAAATGGTTGTCATATAGGGATAGTAAAAGTTAAAGGCTTATCCTTATCCTCGGGGCAAAGAGCAACGATTACCTTTAAGACCCTTGATAAAAACATCTGCTGATAAGACATGTAACCTTGATAAAAATTTTCACTGATAAGACAGACATGCTTGATAAAACATCTTTTGAGTTGTGCCAACATATCTGTAGTATAAAGATGGAAAAAAGATTCCATCTATATGAGATATTTCCTATCTATATTCAAATCCATTTCTATTTCACCTAGTAATTTCTCTATATTCCTATCCAAAGTATATATTCGCCATCTCTTCTGTTCCTATAGAAATATCATAATCCTTCTAATCCCCTTCAAATTATAACCACGCTCCATGAGCTTACTCTCCAGATCTTTCCAGCAGGCTCCAAGATGAGAAGTCCAAGGTGTGTAATGGATTGTCCCGCTGGGATGTTCTTATAACTATGTTCTTGCATGTATAGCTTGGTGCATACTTGAGTGATCCTGTAGTAACGGTCTCTGTGTGTGATCTTGCTGTATACACCTATATGACACTGTCACCCAGGTAACCTATCAACAAAAGAATGGTAGAAAAGGGATGTAATTTCTGGTTTCCATAGGAAAATCAGGAAAGTGACGATCTTAAGTCGTGGTGTGATTAATCTGTGTTGAAGAATCATAAACTCATATTACTTAAGAAGAGATCATCTGAAGAGATGCTGTAGAATGGTACAAACTCTTTGAATAGGTCATTCTGGAATATGGAGTTTAGACCTCCCATTGCCACATGATGCGGCGTAGTTGTTGCTATTAAGCTATGCGCACAAGAGGCTGCGCCATTTCTGAAAAGATCTTCTCATGAATCAAAAAAACAAAACTTGGACTCCAGGATGATACCCAACAACAAAAGGATCAAGATCAACATCATCACACAGTAGAGACCTCAGATCTCCTCATGTAAGCACCTATCATCTCTTTACCCTCCAGTATGACGGGTACGGTGTGAACAGGACTGGGACGACTCGTTGACCATAGGAGATCTTCGATCTTCAATGTTGAAACTTGGCACAAATTTGTTACCTCTACTAAACAACTCAAAATAAGCTTCATTAATCTTTAAATCAGTGTAATTGTAAATTATAAATCCTTTCTCTTTAATAACCTCATGCTTCATATCCATGGCAGTGTCCAAAATGTTGTTAATAAACTTGTCTGATTCTAAATGGTCACCACAACCATACAAGTCACTAATTTCAACACCTTCTTGGGTATCTATATCATAATAAATTTCATCATTAGGTCTTGAAAAATTATCTGCCCTATACAATGTATGACAGCTGTAGTCAGCTTCAGACGGTCCTGCATTTGTAAGTAATAAGGCATTTGAGTGTAGTGAATTACCCGGATAAAATAAACCTTTTGAATGTGGCAGAATATTCTTTGCCACATTTAATTCAATATTATTAACAGCTTCACCTTGTACTGTTTGTACTTCAACTGTCGTTGCTGTTACAATTTCACTGCCATCTTTAGTACCTGTTTCATCCAAACCACAATTGCTGTTACTATCAGACAAAATTAATGCATCAACATCATTGTATAATACAAAATTAACAAAATAGTCGTTATTCAACTGTCCTCTTGATGGTTCCTCCCCCTCATCCTGGGGCTTAGATGTTGAGTTTTGCCATGTTACGGCCCCTTGCTTTGCAATCTCTCCGACCTGCGAAGTATCACTGGCGGGTCTAAAAAACCATCCTCCTCCTGATAATTATCTAAACAATCCTGTGGTGCATTAGTTGAAGTTACCCTATAGTTTGTTCTTGTCATAGAATGTGTTGTATAACGCCCAGGGGGGTATGCAGTCTTGTTCCTATAGTCCGCACTATCTCTAGCCAGTTTTTTGTTTTTTAAGGTTGTGTTTTTACTAACAAACACTTCAACATTCCTAATTACTCTATCATAATGATTTTTGTGTTGGAAAAATAGTAGATCTGTTGAAATACTTGAGTCAAGTTTGACTATTTCATCACGCAAACCTTTGAGTTTAGTATCGTTATTGCGCAAAATAACATCAAGTAATTCCATACCTGTTTTTTGATAAAGGTCTATCAACTCCTGGTAAGCCTCCGACTCAAGGTCTACACCCGTCGGTAGCTTCCAGATATGAAGTCCCTTAGGTATCTGTTGTAATTCCTTGGATTTCTTCAAAAATAAACTATTGAGCTGTATTGCCCTGTATTTTGTGCAGAGTTTTTCGTATTTAAAAATCTGCTCTCTGAGCGATAACACTGGTTGATGCACATCTCCTCTCTGGCCCCTACCGAGCGCATCAGGTTGCACGTCAATAACCGGAGCCTCAAACCAGGAAGCCAGGTCACGTCGCTGGGTGGTGTTGGTTGTAGAGTTAAAAGGAGCTGATTCAGTGTTAGCAGAAGCTCCCGCTTTAGATCTAGTACTCCCCACGGCTCCACTATATGAAGTAACATTGTTTGACCTTTGCCCAGGAGTAATGTCGTTGGGCGAGTGCATAGTATAAAGTTCCACTTGGGAGTCAGTGAGGCTGTTTCCAAGTGTATCACCATTACCACACTTTTCCTCATTATAAGCTTTGACAAGTTTTCCCAAAACTTCTGTAAGTTCCTTTAAAATACCATCCATATTCTGGTCTCACCAAGTCAACTCCACCAGTCACTGGGTCGAACCACAACAAAAGCAAGATACACAAACCAGCTCCAATGCAGGAACCCACAAAAACTAAAACGAATAACCGTCGACCACTGTGCAGGTAGAAACGACAATAAGGCACAGACCAGGAACTTGAAGCAGAAGATATTTATTCAAGTAAAAAGCACACCAACTGAGCGCTTTCACCAGTAAAACTGGCTTCTTCAGAGTCGTATACAAACACCCAGCATAGCTTCCCTTAAATATTCATACTAAAATTCAATTATTCAATAAATTCTGTTGTTAACATCACTTAAAAAAACCACTTAGTTTTTTTCTAATGTTTGTATTAGTCTCACATAAATTTTGAATCCTCACTTAATACATTTTGATTCAGTTTGACACATAAATCCCTACAGTATATTGTTGTGTTCTTGAACACTTGATATTTGATGATTGGCATCCTTATAAAAACTATATGTGTCTTTTGACATCTCCCTATCAAATATTTAAATATAATACTTAAATGTAAAAAACTGATTTTGGTGCCAAAAACTTTTTTTTAAATCTTAAAGGTACACATCTCTCACAAAGAATGTTACACTGTAAGAGTTTCTTATAAATAAAAACGATCTTTTCATGAATTAATTGATCATGAACATAGCTTTGAATCTGTACACTCCATGTAAATAATACAGTTATAAATATCTAAAAACATACTAGTGCAAATGTAAATGTATATCAGATGTAGGACAAAAATATAAATATATTGACATTAGTGCAACCCTGAATGAATATGATCTAAATGAAATATAATCTACTTGGAATAGGGAAACATAAGTATATATGATATAATAAATATCTTTAATGCATATAATGAGTAAATAAATAAATAAATAAATATGCATACTAAATTGGTTGATAAATATTAAATATATTAAAAGTCGTAAAAAATTATAATATTATATAATTTAATATATAATTAATATAATAATAAATATAATACATATCAAAGCTATGTTCATGATCAATTAATTCATGAAAAGATCATTTTTATTTATAAGAAACTCTTACAGTGTAACATTCTTTGTGAGAGATGTGTACCTTTAAGATTTTAAAAAAGTTTTTGGCGCCAAAATCTGTTTAAATTACATAGGTTGTGATGTTTTTAGGTGTTCTGATGAAGTCTGCAATCGGCAGATGAAAGCCCTTAACTTTTTTGGAGTTCATTCGTAGTGGATGTTTGTTTATTGTGGCGTCCTGTCGTTGTGTGTACAATAAACGGTTTAGCTGTGGAAGCTGCGTCTACCTTCATTGCCTTTACCAGACCAGTGTCGGAATTTGGTGTGTGAGGGTGCCTTATATAGGCACAACTATTTCCTCAGTCTCTCTGCAAAAAAGTCCTTGGCCTCATCATTCCTACTTCCAACCCTTCTATACGGAGCCCCCATCTTCACCAACCTATAATCCCCCTTAAAAAATAAGCTGGACTCCTTGTTATAAACAAAGACGCTAAACTTGCTACAAGCACAAAATATTCTACTCACCATTGCTTATCTCTGCATCAACTAAAGTGGCCAGAATCCCCCCACCACTTTACTCGCCTACAATTAACTACAGCCCACTAGATAATCTTTCAACCTGAAAGCTGCCCTTCACTCACATCCATATTGACCATGGCCTGTTCCAATCGCCATCTCAGGTCTGAAAACAAAATATTATCCATTGAGAAACCTAAACTCTCAGGTGGCCAAATGCTGTACTCAGTCTGTCACAAAGTTATGGAATAATATTCCTCCTTCACTCAGGACAATCAGTAATCCTGCTTCCTTCAAAAAGTCCCTCAAATTACATTTTTCCTCTCACTGGCTATGCTCCTGTACCCCACCAAATAACCCCAGCACCCGATTTCCTTCTCACTCCCCTCTTCTCCTCTGTACCTTTCGGACTCACTTCTGTCACCTCAACCAACTCTGGACCCATCACCAGCTTTCTACCCTGAAGTCAACTCAGCTCACCTTAGAACTCAACTTTCACATCTACAGCGGACTGTAATACATTATTGCCACTTCTGTCACTACTTTTCCTCTTATGTCACACTACTGCCCATAACATTTGATCCTACACATTAACACAGTTTTACTCCTTCATATAGTTAAGGATGTTTGTATGTAATTAATGGAATGACATTGTCCTATGTTTCAACTTTATTTTTTACTTTTGTATGTATCAACATTGTTCTATTACTTACGTATGTATTACTGTGAACCTTATGTAATACTGGAGCTCTTCTCCCCAGGTCTCCACTGAAAATGGGATCTTCCTAGGCTCAGTGGACTTTCCCAGTCAACAATAAGTCACCACATGAACTTTCATCGGCAAATTACTTCTAGATGGTCTTGGCTGTTATTTTACTGGAGATTAAATAATGGAGATTAAATAAGCTGTCAACAGCATTGAATCATCAATAGTTCTTAGAACCTTGGGAGCCATGAAACATCCAAAACAAAGCACAACAGTCTCACTCCTCATGTCTTACATAAAACGTGAAACCCCAGCAACTAGAGCCTCTACTATGCACAACCTCCTCCTAAAAGGATGAAGTGAGCCACACTAAATATATAATGTTAAGGAACCTGAAAACATAAATGAGACAGCGGAAGTAATTTCTCAACCTTAAGAGTTGAAACAGAAATCTTATTTTTCTTAACAGTATACTCAGTCAATAACATTTCTATAATGGGTTACTGCCCCCCACCCCCCATCTTCGGGTAAGTTTTGGTAGAAAAGACTGATGTAGGTATTGCCAAGATGTTACTTCAGACACAATACACAAATTTTGAAATTGTCCCACGTTCCAAATTTTATGGGACTACATGGTAGTTAAAATGTCATGGATATTTACAGCCAACAGAATACTTCTGGCATTTTTTTTTTCCACAAGCAATTTTCTCTCTTAAGTGACACCACAGACTTTGTGATACAACAGTCAGCTCTTTCAAAATTATAGAATGCTTCTAAATGGAAAAGTTCACAATCATGTAAGCAAGGAAACAATTTCAAAAGCAATACTTGAAGCATACATTTCAATAAAAACAACAAAATATTACTAAAACTTGGAATTCCGTTTGTTTTCCACATCTTTTAATACTTTCAAATGTTAATCATTGTAACAATATTAGTACTAAATTCTAGGTTTGCTTTAACGCTCTTATCTGTTGTTGTTTACAGCATTCGTGATGCTAATGGATTACTGACTCTTGCATGGTTATGGTTCCAATACAAAAAAAGATGGAACTCTTCGACATTTCAAACAGATCTTGAAAAAAAGAAGTCTCCACAGCTGCCAACAGAAACGCAGTATTAAAGAATGTGATCAAAATGGTGTGTATAAAATGTTTGGAAATAGAAATTAGGCATCACTATACTAATTCTGAAAACTGATGTGATACCTAGGAATAACATTCAAGATATACATCATCTTGTACATCCTTCTAAAACCAGTGTGGCTGAATATCCCAAGAAAGTACTGGATCAGCTGGATATAAAATAAAAATGTGTCAAGTTTATAAAATGAGAAAAACAAATCAGTGTATGGTAAGATTATATATCCTTCAATCTGAAGGAGGTGTGGGTCTCCTCAAAACTGACAGTATTTATGGGACTGCATACACATTTGCTGACATCAGACCCAAACTTAGTGAAAGTTTTATAAAACATGAAGAAAACACCTCTAAGATGGCATCTTTGCTCAGACAAGCAGATGCATTTCAGAAAGCAGTAAGAATGTTACTAAAATCAGACACATACAGCAACTGGAACGCCCACTGAAATACCTTACTAAAAGGATACAAGGCCTAAACAACATGTCATACATGGGCTAAATCAAAGTCCTGTTACTATACTCTGTATCCTACATACTGTTAAGATGTGACATGTGTCTGGTACACAAGGCGTCTTCCAATCCATTACGGATAGATTTACTGCACATCAGCAAATCAAATGGCATCAGAAATACTCATTCTAGGGATCGAAACCTCTTCTGTGATATTAGCAGAACGGTTTGGAGAGACAGATATATCTCACAGATGACAGCCCACTGCTGTGGAGCAAAATCCCCAACCACATAAAACAAAGTTCGCCCTTGTCCATATTCAAGCAAACTTAGACCTATGGATGGGAAAGAAAATTTACCCCGGGACTACCCCGTACAACTAACGGATACAAGCAGCTTCTAAATGCTTTATCCCATGAATG
Source organism: Protopterus annectens (assembly GCF_019279795.1). Taxonomy (NCBI): domain Eukaryota; kingdom Metazoa; phylum Chordata; order Ceratodontiformes; family Protopteridae; genus Protopterus; species Protopterus annectens. The sequence continues at coordinate 952,236,445 of NC_056730.1, forward strand.
GGTCTCCCTCAAATTATCCATGGTACGACCCCCAGTTATTCTCACTTGGGGGGTAATACCCAATCCATGATCATGGAATGGGTAAGGCCAATGTACAACCAAACGGGATGGGTTATTTTGAGCACAAAAAGGGAAACTGAGTAGGCTTAAAACGTCCCCACAAGGAAGCTAGGCTAGTACTTACCTATGAACTTGGGAACCTATAAACCAAAAGTTGACAAAAATCATGGAATCAACAGAAAATACCACAAAAGAATATAAAGAACAGGACAAAAGGAAAATAAAACAAAACCAGAAAGCCCACAATTACAGTGGCAAGTTTATAGAACTTCTGGAACAAACACATGCTGATCAAGATTTGATGCATGAATGGTTAAGGAGAGGTGAATTTAAACCAAAAGGTACAGAGTTAATAACAGTAGTGCAAACAGCAAACTAAATACATGGTGGTTTGCAAAGTCTACAGAAAAAGTAGGGCACACAGACAAATGCAGATTATGTAGTACCTGTAAGTCTGCATGAACTGCAGGCAGGACTAATTTGGGGTGCAATGCAGCTGCTAAATAAAGCATACTTGGTAAACAAAGATGGAAGCAATACTAAGCAGCAGGCACAAAAGTGTCAGTTAAAATCTATAGAGAAAATAAGGTGAACTGTTGAGGATAAGAAAAAGTACTGCTTTTATTATACATAAACCTAGAATTTCCACACAGGAGATATATAGCAAGCATAAATAAATTACAGAAAGAAAAATACTGCACAAGAAAACCTTAAAAGCTACAGATAATTTAATATCCCTGATGCAAAATACAGCAAAGCATTAACTAGATGAAAATATGCCATGCCTCCTGGAAAAGGATGCGATTGAGGAAGTGCTATAAGCAAAAGAACAAAGATTACTGAAAAAGTCAGAAAAAGAAGCGAGGATATGGGAAAGAAAAAGAAATCGGATATGATGCAAAATGTTTGAAGAGAAGGAAGCTATACTAATTAATATGAAAAATGCAGCTCCAAAGATTTTTACAGAACAATACAGAAAGACATACAGACATGGGTAATTGCACAAGTGCAAAAAATATGATCACAAAAGTAGACAACTGAAAAACAAATACATTTAATGATGTGGAAAGGAAATAGACAGAAATTGAAGTGATAAATTAACAGTGAAATGAAGGATTTAGTGTGAAAACTCACATACATGCAGTAACACAACATGACGTATCGAGTCCTCAGATGGTACAGCAGAATGAGTTTGAAAAAACACCTCAGGGTAATGGTTTGGAACCTTCCGCAGGAAACTCACTTGAGTCCAGTTAGCACTGCACAGCAAAAGAGCAGGAAACAGAAAGCAGAGCATCTTCTCAGGTCTAGAAGGGAATGGTATAAAAGAAGACCTGCCTAACTTAATGAAACTGACATATACATTAAGGCAGATGAAAGAAAGAGATTATAGAAAATGAATAATACCCAGAATATTAGGTGACTAGTAAAGCAGATGAACAAGTAACTGGGACTGCCAAGAGAAATTCATTTTTATTTTATTGCATTTGTTTTCTGGGAAAGTCCACTGTGCCTAAAAAAGAGCCCATTTTCAGTGGAGGCCCTGGGAGAAAAGCTCAAACAAGAACACAGAAACAAAAAAAACCATTAACTGGTACAGAAGTAGAAAGTGCTACACGGATTACAGTAATAATGAGAGATGGTGGGGAGTTCCAGCCACCCTAATTGTTTCATTGAGTTACAATGGTGGAATAAGAATTTGGCCTTGGTGGTAAATGAAGATATTTTGTTGCAAAGCATATCAAGTCTGGATTTTGCAGAATTTTGGATATTAGTGAGGATAGGGGCAACAAAGTAGAGAGGGTAATAAAAATGTAGTTGGAAGGGTCTGTCTAGTACAGAGGCTAAGAAAGTGTTAGTGCCTGCACAGCACACCGACCTTTAGGTGTGTTTTTTTATGTCATTGTTTATGTGTAGGTCAAAGTTAAGGCTTTCATCTATAAC
>NC_056730.1:952248448-952285948 GCF_019279795.1 Protopterus annectens
TGTGGAAGGAGTAAAGATACACAAACTAATAAACTGCATGCAGATTCTAAAATTTATTCTCAGACACAACAGATTATAGATATATTTACAAAATTTTATGCAAAACAGTCTGGCTCCACAAAAGGGGATGTAAGTTGTCCTAGTGACATCCAGGTAACCCCAGATACTGGAATCAAATTAGATCATATAAATATGGGGAGATTCCTCAAGATTGGAGACATGCACTTATTAAATCTGTCTTTAAGGGAAAAAGGAGTAGGACAAACCCAGAATCATATAGACCCTTAATTCTACTTTCATGTTGTGGAAAAATAATGGAGAAGGTAATACTGGATAAGTTATTGTCAGAACTGGATAGTTTGGGACTTGAAACCATGTATCAGCATGCATATGTTGAAAATAGATCTATTACCACCTGTAACATGATGTTCTATAACAATACAATAACAGCTATAAATGAAAAATTATGCTGTGATGTGATTTACATAGGATTTAACTTCAGCATTTGACAGGGTCATGCACAAAACACTGATCAATAAATTAGTACAACTAGGTATTGATGTACTGTTGATAAGATGGATAGCTGCATGGCTTACAAATAGGACATGGCAAGTTTCACACACCAACTGGACAGGTGAAATCCTTGGTTACAGTCAAGGTGTCCCACAAGGCTCTGTATTAGGCCCTTACTTGTTTAGATTGCATCTTTCAGACCTTACTTTTTCATCTGAGGTGTTGTACAGTTTATATGCTGACGACCTGAAATTGGGTAAACTAATTACAAGTGTTACAGATAAGGCATGTCTGCAAAATAATTTGACTAAATTGACCATTTGGGCACAGGAAAATAATATGTGGATAAATACATCAAAAACTAATCATATGAGATTTAGGAGACAAACAAAGGTGAATATTTAATACAGCACACAGTGACTGAAACTGTAGACTCATTTAAGGACCTGGGTATATGGGTAGATTCAGCTATGAGTTTTTCTAATCATAATCAACCATTTGGCTAATGATAGTTACAGAGCTATAGGTTGTATAAAAATATTTATAAAGTCTAGGAAATCAAACAATGAAGTATTGTTTGTTAGTTACATTAGACCCAAACTTGAGTATGGAATAACAATATGGAAACCCTATAGGGAAACAAGCATGAATAAACTGGAAAGAGTACAGAGGAAATATACTAAGGGCATCCATGGATGTGAACATCTAAGTTATTATAAAAGACTAAAATATCTGAACTTGTACAGTGTCTCTTACAGATATTTAAGAGGAGATCATATTCAGGTATATAGGGCATTTAGTGACAACTACCTCTGGGAATGTTTGGGGTTATCAAAAAGTACTAGAGAATCGTCAGATAACCTATGTAGAAGATTCTATAGGAATGAGAAGTGTACTAATTGGTTCTCTGACAGAGTAGCTGATGCTTGGAACAGACTACCTAATTACATTAAAGAGCGAGAAGGGCTTTAATACCCGTGCTTGAAACATTTGTATGTATGTATGTAACAATTATAGTGGCATGTATGATCAAGATGGGACACATGAATGGTTAACAAGACCCCTCTAAATAGATTGCCAGAGGACCACAAACTGAAGTTACTGAGTTCCGAATCACACTATAAAGGACCAACTATTAGTTTATAGCCTGTTACAATACACCCTGTGTGTCCCCCGACAATCATGCAAGTTTCCTAAATGTACTTCATGAAATCTCTATAAAGAAGAATTCCATCATTTTGGAAGACTTTAACTACCCATTAATAAACTGCAGCACCTATACCTCATATGTAGGATATGCCCAAAAGTCCCTAGATCTAGTAAACAATCTCTCCCCTCACCACACTTAAACCCACTTAAAGAGCACAATATTCTTAACCTGGTCCTTATGAATACAGTTTCCTCGTGTTCTACTCTCCTGGTATTGCCTCCCCTGGATAAGTTGAATCATTAACTAGTGGCCTTCACCTTTATAATCACTAAACCTGCCAATTCAAAAAAAAAAATTCTACTGTGGGCTTCTAACAAAGCGGTTCTATAAAAAAAGTTATTGCACATCTCCAGGTCATGCTAGACAGACAGATACATCTCCCAGGGACTGCCATTTCTTTGGAACAAGCTTCCAATTCACATGAAACAAGAGCATCTCCATGACCCTCTTCAAATGCAACCTAGATCAATGGATGAGTGACCGCAAATTCATTCCTGGGGTGGTGCCCAGGTTCCTCCTGGACAGAGGAAGCCAGTATTAACTACCATAGACCCTTACCTCTGCAAACATCACTCACCAAACCACAGACAACTGGGGCAATTAGTGATAAATCTGGCTAGAAATCAACCAAATTCAGGCAGGATGTGAAGGATAACCCATAAGGCCTTCTTTACACGTGTCAGAAATCTCACAAACAATGCCCAACACTGCACAGAGCTAATAGTAAAGCATATCATAAACTTGGACCCAGAGGACATAACCAACCTACTAGTGGACAAATTTAGTTCAAAAAAGTCACCATTCTCTCCCCAACTATATCACCAAAATTACATACCTATATATACACTCCCCCAGAAAAAGTCATCAATGCTCTATCCAAGGCCAAAAACGCTACTTTGATGTGGTTGGATAACATACTGGCTCTACCTTCTGATCAGTCTAAAAAATGACTTGTCAGACCCTTACAGAGGTGATTTAATAGCCTCCAAACAGGCGTTGTGCCAGACAGCAACAATCATTCCCTTGCACAAAGGTGAGGTGTCAAGAGGTTCAGCATTTATTTCTCCAATTTCCAGATCACAAACCAAGACCTCTGGCTGATACTGTATTAGAAGTCATTGCCTTGTCCCCCTCTGATGCCAAAGCTTTTCTGCAAAAATTTACACTTGTAAATACTTGGTGTGCTAAAATGGGCTTAAATTAAAATTTATTTTTTATTCATTTATTAAGTCCGACTAAGTTCCACAGATCCTGTTTTCAGCGGAGGCCCGGGGAGAAACGCTCCAGAAGCATGTCTTTAGAATGTGGGAGGAAACCAGAGTACCCGGAGGAAATCCATGCAAACTCCACACAGAAGGCACCCCAGCTGAGAATCGAACCGGAGAACCTCTTGCTGTGAGGCGACAGCATTAACCGCTGCACCACTGCGCCGTACTAAAGTGCAATATAGTTAGTCTGGTAAGTCATCCCTTACCCCCAACATACAACTTTGGCAGTGCCCCACTCCAAATTGACAATGTTGTTAGAGACCTTGGGACTTTGGTTGACAATTCTCTCTCCTTTGACCATCATGTAATGACAGTAGTTAGAAAGTCCATCTACTTTTGGCAGAAGATTGTCAAGGCGATAACATCTAGAACTTAAAAGATCAGTCATTGTTCCTTTGTATTCAGCATTTATTGAATACTATTACCCTTCACTAGACATAGCAAACAAATTTTAAGACCTCAGGGGGTACTAAATAAGACAGTCACTGGCTTAACAACCCTAAGCTATCAAAAGACTGGAAATGCTGTCCCTTTACTCTGTGTTTTATAGGCTCCTAAGGGAAGCTCAATCCATGCCTTCTGAGCCATTAAAGACCCAGTGGTCCTGTATCTTTTACATCTCCCAAACATCCTCACAAATACCAGGACCAAGGATATCTACCTTCACTAGTAGACAAGTAAAACATAGTAGAAAGATTCAGTACACAGCACATTCCCTACATATGGAATAGATCCCCACTACAAACAAAACAGAATCATACATTACCTTCATTCAAACTGAAACTAGACCACTGCATGGGTAATCACAAATTCTTTCCTGGCTTGACTGACCTGGCCCTCCTTGAAAAGGGAGGTACATTGAAAGGGTAGGTACTGACAAAGTGTAAATGGTGGTAAGATTCAACTGCCCTGCACTTCCAATTATCCTAAAAAGATGAAAGATTAATAATGGCACTTAAGACAGTGGGTTACGTGCATGTTGGATTACAAATTTTATAGAAAAAAAGTGGGAGATAGAGAAAGGCAGAGTCTATATACTGAAAAGCACAACACTGTGGCAAGACTATAGCTTTTGGGATTGTAAACACTACAATATATGGTTAAGTGAGAAGCACTGGAAACATGACCAATAATTACTGAAAACAAAGATGTTATGGTCAGGTGGGAAAGTACAGTTGTACAAGTAAACTTACCGCAACAGTAGATGTTTGAATGATCACTACTGCAGCAGCCATAGCTACACGGGTTATATCCTGCATAGGATACAACAGCCAGCCAGCTTCCAAGCCTTCAGGGTACCTTCAATTCACCCAAATCATAAATCTGCTAGAGCTAAATAAAAAGACACATTTGGGTGCCATGCCAAGCCCATCAGAGAGAGGGAGGCTTAGTCCTGAAAGGAGAATGCTAGGAACAACAAAAAAAATAAATAAGCATTCACACCCTAGCATAAACAACAGCACAACTGACTACCTAGTTGGCAACTAGTTATTCAAAACATCTTCTGTGAAGAAAGATCATCTGCTTTTATAATTTATCTTCCTCAACTTTGATAAGGAGTAGAATAACAAAAATATCTTTCTAGAACTGGAATCATTACACTTATGCAAGGAGAAGCTTAGAATTTTAGAAATGTGAGGTCTGACTTCAAATAAAATCAACATAAACAGCTTAACTTCAGGAACCAAGTATCTGGTGGTTGAGATGTCCTAACAACCTTCTAAGTGAATGCCACAGTTGATGCAAAAGTTAAGGATGTACTTACTGACAAATTTAATTTCTGAATAACAATTCAACTAAGCCTACATATTTATTTAAAGTCTGTTAACAAGATAATTGGACCCTTTTCAAGCATGACCCAAGTCAAGGTAGCCAAAACAAGATATATACATCAAAAACGTAACCGATTATCAAATGCATTGATAAACGAGATGCAATACAAAAGTCAGACAGTTACAAATACATGAAGTACAGAAGGAAAGTTTAAACATAACTTAACATTTAATGTAAAAAAAAAAAAAAAAAAAAAAAAATATATATATATATATATATATATATATATATACACACACACACACACACACACACACACACATACATATACATAATACACAGTTATTCAACCAAAAAAACTTTTGTTTTGCCATTGTAAAAGCATGCAATAAGCACACAACAGATTCAGATATGGATCATAGTAAAGTGAATTATAAATCCAACCATGTACACAGACAAATGCTTTCTTCTAAATTACTGTTTCAGAGCTGTCTTGCTCCTCCTCCCCCCTCCCAAAGCAAGAAAAATTGACAGTTTGGAAAAAACGTAGTATAGAAGTTACTACGTTATGTAGAGAAGGGTGCGTAGCACACAATAGTAATATTAAGAGAGGAGCATAAATATAAAGAGCAGGAGAGAGGGGGTTAACTCAGAGAGGAGACAGAAAATGTATTCAGCAGTATCTCTGAAGCAAGTACATACGTTTCACTCAAGCAAGTGATGAAAAAAACTTCTTGAATGAGACAAAGTAATCTGCTAACTTGATGGGTTTAGGTAGAGTTCCAACAAGCTGGAAAAAGTTGAGAGAAAGATCTCTCACAGATGGCAAAAGTAAAGAAAAATATAACTCTTTTCAAAGGGAAAACGGTGGGATTTATAGTGGCTAGGAAATTTAACCAGAATACAAGCAGCAGTACTTTCCTTTCTTTGGAAAGCGCTATAGCACATTTTAACATCCACCTGAAAGTACAGTTGTGTACTCTTACCATAAATGTAGATGTTAGAGTGTGTTCACTGTTGCAGTCATGACTGTAGGGTTCTGCCAGCAGCAGCCCTCGATCGGCCAGAATCCCAAAGTCTGGATTGGGCATCAGCTGAGGTCGCTTTTATCCTGATGTCAATGCGCCAGGAAGTATAAAGACCTCAGCCAACGCCATTACCCCAGTTTTTCTTGCCCCAGATGTCAGGTGCCCAAAACCTCAGCAGCCAAAATACCTCATAACAGACAATACTCAAAGAAAAAACAAAAGAGGGGGTAGGAGGGAGGGTAACTCAGACTGCAACAGTGAACACACTCAAACATCTACATTTATGGTAAGAGTACACAACTGTACTATGTCCTTCGTGGTTCACTGTTGCAGTCATGACTGTAGGGTTGAGTCCCAAAGCTAAGAAAGGGTGGCTGGAGGAGAAACGGCCACAAAACTTTGCAAAACCGCAGAAGCAAAACCGGCCCTAGATTTAGAATAGAGAGGGAGGTTGTAATGCTTAGAAAAAGTATGCACAGAACTCCAAGTAGCAGCCTCTAAAATATCCTTGGTAGGAACCCCACAAAGAAAGGCTGCTGAAGTAGTAGTAGCCCGGGTAGTGAGTCCTAATATTAACAGGAACTGGATTGCCGTGAAAAGAGTAACAGAACTTGATGCAGTGGGCAATCCACTTAGAAATAGTTTGCTTAGTGATTGCTTTCCCTAGAACAGTAGGAGCATAAGCAACAAACAATTGGTCAGATTTCCTGAATATCTTAGTCCTGTCCAGGTAAAAACGAAGCTGTCTGTGCACGTCCAAAGAGTGCAAAAGACTTTCTTCCTCACTTTGAGGATTAGGATAAAAAGTAGGCAAATGAATAGTCCGATTCAAGGCCACTGCCGAAACCATCTTAGGCATAAAGGTGGGATTAGTCCTTATGGAAACCCTGTCCTGATGAAAAATAATGAAGGGTTCCACGGCCATGAGTGCTTACAATTCCGAAATTCTTCTAGCAGAGGTTATAGCTAAAAGAAAAGCAGTTTTCCAAGACAAAAATTTTAAATCTGTAGAAGCTGCAGGTTCAAAAGGAAACAGGGTTAATTTTTCCAAAACATAGTTAAGATTCCAAGTGGAACAGGTGCTCTTATAGGGGGCCAAACATTCTTAGCCCGTCTAAGAAATTGTTTAAGTAATGGAGGAGAAAAAAATCGGAGGATCCGTATCAGAAATAACAGAAGCATGAAGCTTGATAGATGAAAAAGACAGGCCCGTATGTAACAACTCTGCCAGATACTTTAAAATCAGAGGAATGTTCGGAACAGTAGAATCACCACCTTGGACCTGATTCCAGTAGCAAAATCTTTTCCATTTACCTGCATAAGATTTCCTAGTGCTGGGCCATCTAGTTTCAAGGATTACATCAATTACCTGTTTGGAAAGAGTAGAGGTGTTTACAGACCCTGGATCCGCCAGGCAGCTAGATTCAGAGTTTTGACATGATTGTGCAGGATCCGGCCGTCCTGTTGAGACAGTAGATGAGGGATTTGAGGCAGAATACAGGGAGGCTCCTGAACTAGGTTCATCAGAGTGGAATACCAGAATTGTCGAGGCCAATTGGGAGCCAGTAAAATAATTTGCGGTCTGTCCTGTTTTATCTTCAGAAGTACCCGAGGTAGAAGAGGAAAAGGAGGAAAAGCATATACTGAGAGGTGTTTCCAACTGAATGAGAGGGCATCCACTTGCCATGCTAGTTTGTGGTAGGTCCTGGTGCAGAATGTTGGAAGTTGATGATTCTGAGAGGATGCAAAAAGATCTATGTCCAGACATCTCCATGCCTGTACTATCATCCTGAATATCTGAACATCCAACATCCATTCGTGCGGATCCGAAAGTGTCCTGCTCAATGTGTTTGCCAAAGTGTTGTCTTTTCCTGGCAGGAATTGTGCCTGTAAGTGGACTCTGCAGGTCAGTGCAGTGTACCACAGAGCCATGGCTAACCTGCACAGGGGGTAAGAGCGAGAGCCCCCCTGCTTGTTTATGTACCACATCACTGTAGTGTTGTCTGCCTTTATCAACAATTGCCCTGGTAGAAGAAAGTCCCTGAAGACTATCAGAGCATTCTGTACAGCGAGCATCTCCTTCAAATTTAGTGCAGGTGAATTCGCTACTTTGTCCAAACACCCTGAAGACATCTCCCGTGCATGTGGGCTCCCCAGGCATAATCTGAAGCATCCGTTGTCAGAACTTGGTTGGTTGGTGGAGGACAAAAAGGTCTCCCTTTGTTCTGGAGACAGGCTTCGGCCCACCAAAGAAACTCTTGCTGTAGACAAGGCAAAATCGTGATCACTGTTTCCAAACTGTGGTAATGCTAAGACCACACACTCTTGAGGTACCACTGTAGTTTCTTCATATGCAGTCTTGCATATGGTATTAGGAGAATGCAGGAAGCCATGTAACCTAAAGCCTGCAGAACCTTTCTTGCAGTCAGCTGTTTCATTGAAGCCAGGTGTTGGAAAGAAGAAGCCAGTTGCGCTTTTTTGTCTGGTGTCAAGGAAGCCATCTGGGTTGTAGTACTCAGAAGAGCACCCAGGAAAGTATGTGTGGGCACCAGATTTGACTTCTTTAGATTCACTGTGAATCCGGGGTACTGTAAAAGATGCTGCACAAGAGCTAGATGCTGAAGTAGAATGTCTTTGTCGTCCGCTTGAATAAGACAGTCGTCCAGATAAAGGTATATTTGAATCCCCTTCTGTCTGCAAAATGCCATTACTTGTGCCAGGCACTTTGTAAAGACCCTGGGCGCAGTAGATAAGCCAAAGGGCAGCACAGAGAACTGGTAATGCTTCGAGCCCGCTTTGAATCTCAGATACCTTCTGCACTCTCGCCTTATAGGAATATGCAAGTAAGCTTCCTTTAAGTCCAGGGTCACCATCCAAGAGTTCTTGCCCAACATAGGCAGCAGCTGCTGCAGAGTGAGCATCTTGAATTTTGGTACATCTAGGAAGGTATTTAGTACGGAAAGGTCCAGGATTGGTCTCCACAAATTTTCCTTCCTGGGAACCAAAGTCTTGAATAAAAACATTGCCCTATTTCTAAATGTGGTACCAATTCTATGGCCCTCATAGCTAAGAGGGACTGAACCTGCAGTTGTGCCTCTGCCCATTGATGATTCGGCAGATCTGGCCAACCGTTCGGTCTTGGCAAGGTGTGGAAATGAAATCTGTAACCTCTTGAGACTATGCCCAGAACCCATTTGTCCTGGGTTATGCGGCCCCGATTTTGATAAAAAAAGAGAAATCTTTCCTCCTAAAGGTGCTTCCAGGAGAGGAGCCCCTGGAACCAGAAAGGGAGAGTCATAAAGACGGTTTCCGGTAGGGTTGAGACTCATCTTCACCACCTTTGGGAGAGGGGGCAGGCCACTGCCTATTCCTAAAAAGGGTTCTTGCTTGTCCCCTACCTCTGGAATGCCTGAATCTGCTTCTCGGGGGCTTGTCTGAGCTTGGAAAGGACCAAGGTTGAGCCGGCCAGTGCCTGCTAAATCTAGGAAGTTTCCCCTGTAGAAAATCCTTAACCGTCTGCATAGATTTGGCTTTGTCCTCCATTTTCTAATACCTCTTCAGCTTCGGTCCCAAACAAAACATCGTGCTGCAAAGGGGCATCCAAAAGTTTGGCTTTAACCTGATCCGGCAAGCTTTGTTCCTTTAACCAAGCATGTCTTCTAATAACTGCACCAGTTGTCGCAGCCCTACAAGAAGCTTCCAAAGAATCAAAACCACAATGCAGGGTATGTTTACCCACTTGTTCAATAGCATACAATAAATCCTGTAAACTCCTTGTCATCCGCACCAATAGAAACAGCTGACATCTTTTGTTTAAATACAGACAAAAGGTACTGCTGATACTTTAGCATATGAAATTGACAGTTCAAAGCTCTAATAGACAATGTAGCAGAAGTATAAACTTTTTTACCCCATCCTTCCAAAGTCCTGGACTCTCAGACAGAGGGAATGGGATGTTTAGCAGAGGCCGCCTTAACACCCTTAGGGCCCTGAGAAACAGTTTCCGGATCAGGTGAAAGATTCTTAAAGAAACTTGTGAGAATCTGGAACCCTCTAATATCTATCCGGTTTGACCGGAGTAGGGGGAAAAGAATCAGGATAGAGGGAAGCTTCTGAAAAAACATCATAGACAATGTCAATGCCCCTGCACAAACCCTGACTAATTGCTTCCTCTTTCACTTCTATCTTCCTACTTCCTTGGGTCCACTTTCACCCTTTTGCCCCGCTTATGTATATAACTGCTCTCCTTTTTTTTGCTCTGACTTTTTCTTTCTTCAACCTACTTCCTCTTCAACCTTCCTATAATTCTCCTGTATACAAAGGTTTGCATATAATTACAATGTTTACAAGTATATTATACCTTTTTTTTAAACAAACTACCCTTAAACGATTTTCATTATACCACATTTACTAAGAGTAGTTCATCCTCCAAAAAAAAAAAAAATTTTAAATCAATTTCTTTTTTTTTTCTCTATATTCTTATTTGGTTTCAATGTTTTTATGTTACAATTACTACTGTTTATAATTGTTAATGTAATTCCTCTATTAATCTTTAATGTTTGTCTGGAGCTTTTCTCCCCGGGCCTCTACTGAAAATGGACATCTATCCAGTTAGACTAGCCCGGTCAACAAATGTAAAATAAAATAAATAAATGTCCAATACAGGAGGAATAGCAAGAGGCTTATGCTGAGGGAGAAGAAAATCCCTAAGCCTTTTCTTGGTTTCAGAGAATTCCTGCCCTTCCCAGTGAAAATGCTCCCTCATATCAAGCAAAGTTTCACCAAAAGAATAATCCTCAGGAGAAGAGGCTGATGGAAAGGAATCTTCAGCATCAGAATCCTCATAAGGAGGAAAGGAACAATCGTGCTCAAGGGAAGAAGCAGAAGAAACAGAAATTTGGTCTGAAGAATCATAATCGGACTGTAATCTAGGCTTTTTGTCAGGAGGGGGATGAGAACCCTGATCATAGATAACAAATCTTCAGCCATCCTAAGCATCTGCCTTTGAGGCCTAGGACCCTGATCAAAAGGCATCTGTGCTTGCCATTTCTTTTTAGCTGGAGCCGTAGTCATGGTCTTAGAATGCAAAACTGAATCCATATTTACATGAAGCTGTGAAGGCCTGAAAACTCCTTCAGAAGCCAGTACCTGCCTACCGACTCCGGACCCAACTGAGGGAGTAGAATCCAAAGGTCCATTCCCTGGCAATTCTGAAGGCCCCATCAGCTCCACACAGTTGGTACAGGCAGTTGGTTCAAAAGAGGCAGATGACAGGGGCTGCAAAGGCGCCTCAATGACGACAGACGAACCAGCAACTGGCAATAACTGAGTAATAGCCTCTGCTTTGGACCTTAGAGGCCTGTCTTTATCTTTGCGCCTCTTACACACACCAGAAGTCGGAAAAGAATCCAAAGACATATTATAATTAAACCTTTTACCAAAATATTAGAAGGCAAAGTTTTACCTACGCCTAATAGTACGTTGATTAAATCTAGCACAAAACCCACAATTAGCAATGTCGTGGTCAGGCCCCAGGTAGGGAATACAATAAGAGTGAAAATCCCTATGAGGTATTTGTTTCCCACAAGAAATACAATTATTAACTTTTTCTGACATCTGACTGGAGCAAGAAAAAGACCTCCCCAACGGGGTACTTATCTTAAAAAAACGAAAAATCCTGGAAGTAAATCCAAAAACAGACAGGAGTAGGCCGAGCAGCATCAGCGAACTGCTCAGGTCACAGCACAGCAAGAAAGACTGGGGTAATGGCATCGGCTGAGGTCTTTATACTTACTGGCACATTGACGTCAGGATAGAAGTGACCTCAGCTTTGGGATTCTGGCCGATCGAGGGCTGCTGCTGGCAGGAAGAACCCTACAGTCATGACTGCAACAGTGAACCACGAAGGACGTCCAACATCAACTTCAGAGCAGGAGACTTTGGTTTACAAATCATATGAAAGATAGATATCGGACTTGCAGCACTCTCAACCTCTTACCAGAAGAAAGCTAGACAAAGCATAAAATAATGGGGGGACAAAGACCTAAAATAGGGACAGATTTTAAATAATGTTGTAATAAACTCAAAGTTACTAGAGTAACATGATTTATGTTTGCATGCATTTTTCTGAAGGATATGAAGTCTGAAACTCAAATGCATGCCATTATTGTGTCATTATTTAGTGACTTCAATCCTCAGTGATTGGTCAGAAAATAAATTTTATGAGGAACAGGCAAAAAATGCTAGGGAAAAATCTGGAAAGTTGAGAGATATGTGCACTCCATCTACATCATCCTGAAATGAAGTCCCAGTACTGAAAAATGACTTTGCACACCCTGTGTGGGGAAAAAACAAGCCAAAATTAGTTATGTTCTTCAGTTATCAAAAGTAAATGTCTACCCTTCTGAGTCACTAGCACTAACGGGCTCGACAACATAAGCGATTACCAGATACACAGTAAGAGAAATCCTGTTAAACTCGCCATCTCACCCAGGCGGTACAAAACAGCAGTGATGGGGCCTGACAGGCGGCTGATTTGACCGATCTCAGTGTTTTTTCGCTTTGTAAATTTAAAAAAAAAGTGTAAAACACTGACATCCGTCAAATCAGCCGCCTGTCAGGCCCCTCCACTACTGTTTTGCCTGTTTCGCCTGGATGAGATGGCGAGTTTTAACAGAATCTTTAGATTTATCAGCAGCATGCCACCGAAAGACTTAAGTAGCATCCCCCCCCCCCCCCAAAAAAAAATCGGGGTGTCACATCAACAGACTAGTGACCAGCATCTAAAACCAATTTTCACAACGACGGGTGCCTAGCCCTGCAGCAGGCTTGGATGATTTAAAGCCTAAATTTAGAATTACTGTGAAATCAGAATGTGAAGAAGACTGTCCATTCGATAACTTTGAATAAAACAATGATTGCATTTTACATCCGTATTACACTGACTTCATAGTACTTAAGTTTAACTGTAAGGACAAAACTATATGATACAGGTAAATTACCTGCCATGAAATCAGAAAATGGCACGCGATACTGCATTAACGTTTTCATGCCTATAAAGGCTTCCCACATCCCAAGACATGCTGTAGGTGGATTGGATACTCTAAATTGACCCAAGGCGTGAGTGTGTGTGCCTTCTGTAGAAGGTTGGGCGCAAGGCTGGCAACTCGACACCGTAAAACTTCACTGCCAATCATGAGCGGACAGGTGATCCTCTCTGTGGCGACCCCTAACCGGGAAAAGCCGAAAGAAGAAGAAAGATGGTTGTCATTATTGCCACACTCTTAAGAATGTCAAAACCAAATATACTCACGTTGTAAGTATGGAAACTTTTCCCCACTGCTGTAACTAAATAAAACTTTCGGTGCCGCTTGTGATAACGAACCACGTGTGGAAGATGATTGCAGTATAGTCCCAAAGCTCTGAAACCAGAGAACAAAACGCTGCCTTTCGTGTTGCAAGACATAATGACTATATGGGATAACAGTAACACCAGACTGCTACGTTAGCACAAGAAATTGTATTTAAGTCTACTTCTACTAATAAGTAAAACATAAATTAAAGAAAATACTTTCTGCAAAAACAGATATGAACTACTCAGCAATGCCAGCACGTCTATATAACGATTCCCCCGGATACAGCGGAAAGAAAACATTCGTTCCGTACATTCACTTCCTATGTAAATTCTTAGACTTAGTTATTTAAGAAATGTATAATGATGGTGATGATGATAAATAAAAACAATACGCTACCATTGTGGTTCTTGTGATAGTGCAAACAAACACTGCATGCTAATGGGCTAGCAGTGCAACTATTAACAACAAACAAAATAGAGCAGATAAACTCATACTTCTCAATTGTCCGCTATTTGCCGCATATTTTTGGTCTGTTTCCCCAAAATTGTGGTTTTCTGGCAAGTCATTGTCAAATTATTGAGGACTGAAGTCAGAAACAATGGCCGAAATTTGAGTTTTAGACTTCATATCCTTTATAAAAAAATCATGCTAATGTAAAACCTGTCATTCTATCAACGTTCGAAGTCTTTAGGAGCAATACTTAAAATTGACCTTATTTGGGGGCTTTTGTTCCCCACATTATTTATGACTTGTTCCAGATTTCTTGCTCCAAGAAGTTGAAAAGTATTCAGCCAAATATATGCATGGACAGCCAAAATATATGCATGGACACGCGCGCGCACACACACACTAAGTCACCCTCGTCATACATCTCAGCTGCCCAGAATTTTGCAGAATGTCCAATTGTTTGTCTTATGTTTTTGGTGTGATCCTCATAACATATGTAGTTTTCATGCAAATCAGGGGAATGAAATAATAAGATAATGACAGAGTAGGGGCATTTTCACATACATGGGCAGCCTATTCCAGAAAATAGGAATTCTGAGAGAGATATATAGCTGTCTGTCCAATGTGTACTGTTTGTGTTGCAAACAAAATTTAGTTATTTAGATCTAGTACTTATTTTGCTGTTTGTTTAGTGGATGTGGAAAAGATTAATCAAAGTGGGGATCCAGTTTTGTTTTTGTGTTTGGAGATTGTTACAGCAAGTAACTATATTTTTTGTTTTGCTATGACCATCCATGTATTACCTTTTTAAGTGTGTGTGTGTGTTTGTGTGTGTGTGTGTGTGTGTGTGTGTGTGTGTTTGTGTGTGTGTGTGTGTGTGTGTTTGGGGGTGTCTGAGAGGTCTGTAGTTTTACTTTGCCCGCAGGCATTGACAGTATATTCCAGTAGAGTTTATGATTAAAAAAAAATATATATATATATATCAGACATTTAGCCACAGTGGCTGAGCTAGGAGGAGGTAGAAAGTCAGCTAAAAGTTGGGCCTTGCTTTTAGCTCTACAAAAAATAAAATACTTACATAACATTCTTTCAGCTAAAGCTACTTGATTGTATGTAGACATTTCTTTTTTCATTCCTGTTTCCAGGTACCCTTCTATCTGTATGTATATTAGTACTGAAGAGTAGTGTTTTTTTTCATTCCTGTTTCCAGGTACCCTTCTATCTGTATGTATATTAGTAATTGAAGAGTATTGGTGCTTGCAGCAGAGCTAATTTCTAACCGTGTAAATGGGTTGCAATATGATACAGACTACTATACCAAGCTAAGCATTTCAGCAGCAGCTGGAGAGGCCACAAAAGTTCCTCACCAAAAGGATAAAGGGTCTAAAAAATCTATCCTATGCTGCCCGACTGAAAGAACTCCAGCTCTATTCAGTCGCTTACCGCTTGCTCAGAGGTGACCTTTGCCTGACATACAAGGCCATGTCAAACCCAGAGTTGATGAATATGCTTCACCTCAAAAAATCTAGATCCGTCAGAGCCACAAGGGCGGGAGACTTAAACCTCGACACGGCTATAAATAGGACATGCTGGAGGGATAGATTCATCACCCAAAGACTCCCTATGCTGTGGAACAAAATCCCGGTATATGTGAGGCAGAGCACCTCGCTGGCCTTGTTCAAGAGAAATCTTGACCAATGGATGGGAGATCGCAGATATACTCCAGGGATTACCTCAGTGTCACTACTAGACAGAGGCACAGCAAAATAATGGGTATAGTTCCCCATACAAAAGGGGTGGCTTAAGCCATAAAACTATGGGCTAGGCTTATAAATGCCCTCGGGCAGATAGCCTAGTATGAACCTATGAACCTATGAACCTATATTAATCATTCATATTGAAAATCATTGGCCTTTCAGAGATAATATTTCTGATGCCAGCGCTGACTCCAGCTAATAATACATTAAACGGCTGTGCTTATGTATGTGTTCGCAGAAAATGAATTATTTCTCTGCTATATAGCCCTAAAAAGATAAATAAAAATATAAAAAAACAACTCAGTTTAATGAACACCCGGGGTATTAGCTGTGCCAAGGTACTTAATCATGAGATTTTACAAGATGCTAGTTAATGACACAAAATTACTTTACATTTAAATGGTAAATACTGGATTGTATGCGGCTAACTACTGACGGATGAATTGTTGGTATCGTCCATCAACATCTGGGTTGCCGCATATGTAAACTTATTAACGATTTACGCAATAAAGAAGGTGTTTTGCGCAAAATCATAGGAATGAAAGCTGCAGATGTTTACATTGCCATGCTACAACGGAGCGTATATGCTACCTTTTCACAGAAAGTCCTCATTTGCAATACACGTGTCATCTGAGCAAATAAGAAAAATAGCAAATTATGTGGTATGTGTACTTACATGTATGGGCGTAATTTTGCAAAAAAACTATGCTAATCTACCGAGGCTTGCCGCCTTTTCAAATGGCTAGAGTGTGTAGAAATGTGAGCTTTTGCAGGACAAAACATAGACAAGGCCAGTGTAAAGGTCAGAATTTATCTAGTTTTGTTTTCTGGTCTGATATGTTTGTTCTTAGTATTGAACTCAATGGAAATGTTATTTAAGAAATGTCAATATAGAGATTGTTAAAAAAAAGAATTTCACTTTTGATAAAATAAAAGCTTATTGTAACATTTGAGTTGCTTATGCTATTGTGTATAACATTTAGGTGTTTGAGATATAAAATAACTCTTTTATGCAAATATTAAAGAAAACCACGGAAATCTCTGGATATTTGCCATTTTTTTTTACCTCAGAACACAACTACACAAAGAGAGACTAACCCTGGCAAAAAAGGGACAGTTAGTAACCTTAACTGCCTTTAAAAGATCAGAACTCAATGCCTTTTGGATGTCTCATGGTCTTGTTATGTGTTGGGCCAAGTCTAGGTTTGCCACCTTTTTTAGATGCCCAAAGTGGGGCAGTTTTGTAGAACAAACCATACCTACAACCACTGTAAATGCCTGGACACCACTTTGTTGTTAAAATTAAAGCTCTCTTTTGTAAAATTTGAATTGTTTCTGTAGTTTTGCATCATATGTTTCAGATGCAAAATAATTATTTTATCAACTAAAACAGAAAACTTCGGAAGTATTTTTTGTCATAAAAATCTCATGATATTTGACATTTTTCTTGCGACTCTCTCCTTTCCCTCCCCTTGGAAGCAATTCTCCAAAAAGGATTATCCTGAGTAAAGAGGGACAAATGGTAACTCGGTGTGCTGGATGAGTCCCAATCTTTACAATTGCCATTACTGATAATATAATATATTGCTGTGTCTTTTAAGAACAAAGCAACCCCATAATGCACTGAGTCTGGTGTGCCAGTTGGTGAAGAGATGGAGATGTAAGAGATGAAATTGTTGTCTTCCTTTCTGCTGTATTGCCATTTTTATGAGTTTTTAATGTTGTTTTACTTCAATTGCTTATGTCTGTTGATGTTCATAACATAACTGATTAAGATGACAGGGTATCCATGGGTGTGAATTGTTACAATATTATTTAAATATTTTACATATTTTTCTTAGTTTAAAACAAGGTAAAGACTGTCAGTTTGTTGTATCTAAATGCAATGTATAGTGCAGTGCATCTGTAAGTACCCCATGAAGCTAAGTGTGCATGCAGGATGTCACAATATGTTGTACAAAATATATGATAGTAAATCACATGGCAGTGCATTCACTGGGTGAATCAGTCTGGCTATCAGGCATGCAAGGCTTTAGAGTGGAATTCAACCCAACAACTGAAAAACAACGTATGATGTCAGGTAGGATCATGATATCTACCAAAAAATCTTCCAAAATGAGAAGACCAGGAAAACAAAACTGCCAAAACATTTGTTATATAATTGGTAGACCATGGGAAGGATTTTGCAATTCAAGTGAAGTCACCCTGAGATCCAGTGAGCAAGAAACCAATACAATTTATTTCAGTAAATGATAAAACAAACAGCAGTTTATCTAAAAATTATGTCAAATAGGCATGGAAGCCAGAACACTTAGTACTTTCAGAAAAAAAAAAAACTTTTCATTGTAGTCAAGTCACAACTTGCCAAATAAAGTATTATCCAGGTGTATAGTCACAGTTCTATCATTTCCATCAAATAATTTTGGATGCTTTACAGTTTTTCCGTCTTCTTTCATTTACAGTTAATCAGACATCATGTCATACATACTGCAATGAATCTGCCAGGATCATTAGCAGTTCAGTGGTGACAGAAATTCAACTTTTACAATATTGCTTCTTGTGTAGTTGAAAAAAAAAAGAAGCACATCTCTGGTTATACTGTCATCATTGGGATTTTTGGCAGGCAGTGTTAACATCAGGATACACCAGCGTTTGCTTTAAAATGGCCACCTTAATATTGTACATAAATAGCAGCACAGCAAGAACTTTGTTAATAGTTCATTTATCTCACACACTACCAACTGTCAAACCAGACTCAATGCAGTATGGGATACATTATCTTAAAATGGCAATGCTATATATTATGTCTTAAAGTGGCAATGGTGTCATACATACTCATAATCTATACATGCATGTAGCAGATTTACATTTCTTACCATCACATTTACGTTCCCTGAAGAGAGAGAGAACTCTCTCTCTCTGAATCAACAAGGTACAGATATGTACATAACAAGTACACATATTTGACAGCCTAAAATACCTTTGACTGTTCAAGTGCTGCAAAATTTCACACATGCTAAAGAGGTAAATATTCAAAACTATTGCTGTAAACAAGGGGCATATTCTCTATGAGAAAAAAATCAGAATTAGTCACTTATCTGTCCACATTACTTGATTTAGTCTTGATATACTGACAAAGTTGTAACTTCTCTTCAACTGCTAGCCATACAAACAGCACTGGTACCTGTGAAAGGAAAATATACACACAATTATAATGAGCAGCATTTTGTCTAGGGTCATTTTGCAGAACAGTCTCTGCAATATATGGAAAAGTTAGACTTTGTTTGACAGCACATGGACTGTCATTACACATTGTTGACTTGAAACATCCACCATTGTCTCGGATTCTGGGTTTGCAATTCAGGAAAGAGGAACACACTGATTAGCTGAGGATTTGGCTGTCCTTGACTCAAACAACTGGGAGTGTCTCTTAGGAACTTTGCGTTCAGCTTGGGGTTCATCTGGGACTACTTAAATTTACTTTCAGTTGCTTTTAACTATGATACCATGCTTGATTTGCACCATGTATTACCTTGGTTGATCATTTTTTTTGTCACATAATGACACCGTGTTCCAGTTTCTCTCTTCTTCTAACTTTAGGCACACTCATTGGCCTATTTGTAAGATGGGTAACAGCTGGATACATTTATCGTAGAATCTCCTGTAAGAAGCTTTAGCTCTTTAGCCAACTTATATTATTGATTCATAGAGAATTTGGAGTTGGAAACTCTTTAACCATAATAGGTATGCAAAGAATATCTTATATGCCCACACACTTACAAAATACTCTTTCTTGATCTGTGAGTATCTTTGTTCAGCATTGGTTATCATTTTTTTTACAGTACTCCACTCCTGAGGGTCCCTCCCAGCCTCTAGAATATAAGGACATCCTCCTGCAAAATCTCTGCATTTTATTCTTGGACATTCCTGCCTACTAGCGGCCAAAAAGAAAGGAACATCTGTGAGGACTCCTATAACTATTTTTTTCTGTGAATGTTGCCTTACTCTTGATTAACTTTTCCTAAAACTATATTTACTTGTTAGCCTGCCCTTCCGTGTGTGTGAATCAGCAGCCTACTGCAGACCACTAAATTCCCTCTCCTTCCAGAATTATTTGAATAAGGTCTCAGAACCTTATCTGTTATAGTCCATACCAGACTTTCTTCTACCTGCTATCCTCCCTATCTCCAGTAGGTGGCAGCACCATCCAGCTTAAAGCATAGATAAGAATAAATCCCTTCATGCTTCATTTGATGCTTGTAAAATAACTAACTCTCCCAAATCCCTCTCCACTTGCTCTTTTTCTGATTCATTCATTTACCTTGCATTATACACTCCAAGGAACTAGCTCCCCTTACATCTTTTTCTTACAAACTGTGACTCTAATTTTCCTTATAGTTTGTCTCTGAATAACTTACTTACCACTACCTGGAATAACAATGGCTGATACTTTTTCAGCTGGTCTCTCTCGCCCTGCTGTTCTCATCCCGCTCCGTTCACCCTGCGGGTCTCACTCTGCTCCCCTACCCCCAAATCCCACCCCCAGTGCTCCTACAGTTATTCTCCCATAGAAATCCCTCCCTCTCACCACCATCCAATCCTCTATCACTTCCTCTCCACCCTACCTAACTCATACTATCACACTCCTCTACCACCTAAGTCCCATTACCCTCCTCCCTACAAAATCTGACAGCCCCCACCTATCATGATCTCTCCTACTCCTAAAACCTTTATTTCCTCATCTATCCTCTTCCTTCTTCTATTACCTCTATACCATGCTACCTCCTACACCAATCTCCTCTACACCCTCCTCCACACAACACACTTCCATAACATCTCTGCCTCTCTAGTCCCCCTCACCCTATCCTACTCTTAAAAGTAAAACTTTTACTAGCTACTACTAAAGACTATAACCCTAAACCTATCTTCTACCAGTCACATCTATCTATGTGCAAATCAAATATACTTATTCCCTCACATACCTTTGCCTAGCCAGTGACATTCACCCAAATCCTGGACCAAACTCCTCCCCAACAATCCACCCTTGCATCCATACTAAATCCACCAGTAAATATAAATTAACCCATTTTCATGCCTGGCTCAATCACAACTCATCTGATATCGTAGCCATCTCAGAAACCTGGCTAAAACCCCATATAAGTGACTCCGAATTCCTTCTCCCTGGATTTCAATCTCTACAATCTGACCGCTACAGTAAAAAAGGTGGCGGTGTAGCATTAATATACTCAAACCAGTTGTCCTTTACCCCATATCCTAATCCCATCCCTTTTTTTAACAACACTGAACTTGTAACCGGCCTACTAAAGATAAACAACCATAAAAGTATCTGCTTCATTTTCCTCTATATTCCCCCAGGTAACAACACCAGCACTCTGGAAGACATCCTCTCATGGGCCTCCACTAATATTAAGCTAGAAACCTATATATTAGGAGATGTAAGCATAGACTGGAACAAAATCAATAACCCTAACCCCACTATGTCAATCAATCCATTTAATTACACTCAGCTTATTAACTCCATTACTAGGCCTAATAAAACCAACCCCCTGGCTCCATACTAGACTGGATCCTCATATCTCACCCAAGCAAAGCCATAAAATCTGGTGTCCTTTCTGACCCATTAGGAGACCACCTCCCTGCCTTTGCCCATCGAGCTACCCTCTCCTCCCCTCACTCCCACCACTTCATTCATACTTGTAACCTCTCCAACTTTAATCTGACTACTTTTTCTGATTCCCTAAAGCAAACTAACTGGAACCCCCTAAAAACTCTTCCATTAGATACAGCCGTTGAATTTTTCAACACTTCACTCCTAAATGTCCTTAATTCCATAGCTCAAATAAGAACAAAAAAAGTAAAACCAAAGACCGCCCCATGGCTAACTAAAGACACTAAAAAGATCATGCTACAATGAGACAAAATCTGGAAAACTTATCACCACAATAAACAGCCTGAATCCTTCCTTAAATATAAACAAGTGAGAAACCTAGCCAAAAACAAGTTATTAAAGATAAAAAAGTCTTACTACATCAAACTACAAGCAAATCATGCACAAAATCCCAAACAATTCTGGAACTCAATTAATTCCTTCCTTAGGCCAGGTTTCAAAAACAACCCCTGTCCTGATAGCAGCAAAACTGACAATAAAATTGCATCTCTATTCAACACCTTCTTCACCACTAACATTGCTGAGCTTACCAAGACCTTTACCAACAACAATCCTCTACTCCCCCCACTCAACCTTCCCCTCTCTCCTCACCCTTCCCTCCTTCATTCAAATTTAAACCCATCTCCACAACCTAATAATCTACTCTCTAAATTAAAGCCACTCCACAAAGGTGGCAAAAACTGTAACATCTCAAATTTCCACCCCATAGCCATCCTCTCCCCTATCTCCAAATTTCTAGAAAAATGCACCCACCTTCAGCTTTTGCCATTCCTTACCAAACATCAGCTATTCTCTCCTACCCAACACAGCTTCCGCCCAGGACACAGTACCATCACCATTCTCCACTCCTTCTTACATACTGTTAACTCAGCTCGTGACTCCGGTCAAATAGTATCCTCAGTCCTGCTGGACTTATCTAAAGCTTTTGATACCATCTCCCATACCCATCCACTAAACCATCTGTCTAATCTCAATTTCTCCCACAAAACACTCACCTGGTTCTCCAGCTATCTTTCAGACAGGGAGACTGTCCATGTTCTTTCTAATGTTAGGTATAGTAGCTACATTAGTTGGTACACTTGTTTTGTTGATGATATTTTTCTTCTCTGGTGTGGTATTGAGGACCTTTTGATTGAATGTTTAGACTATTTGAATAGTATTAACAATTGTCTTCAGTTTACTTTCAAATATTCAACTACAGATATTGATTTTTTAGATGTGCAGATTAGTAAAGATATGTTACATTCAGTTTTGACTAGCATCTATAGGAAGAATGTTAAATGTAATAGTATTTTGCATAACAGTAGCATGCATCCGAATCATGTTAAGTCTAATGTGCTTCGAGGGCAAATTTTTCGCATTATGCGGTTACACAATGATGATACTAAGTTAGTTTCAGCTTTATCTTTATTAAAAGAAGAATTTATGAGTAGGGGTTACCAGAGTAAGGTTATTGATAAACAGATATCTGAAGCATGGAAAGAAAGGAACAAGAGATGCAAACCTTATTGCGGTAATAATACACCTACCTCTACTTTATTAAAGCCTGATAACATCTCTGATTCTAATGTAATCGTTTTAAATAATAAGAAGATTCGTATGCCTTTGACTTTTTCTAGTAATATTGATTTTGTATGTCAGACTATTACTAATAATTGGGATATTTTATTAACTATACCTGAACTCCATGGGTTTATTGGTGAGAAGCCACATTTCACTTTTAGAAATAATAGAACCCTTGAGCAACAACTTTGTTATAGACCCTTGAATTCTTCAAACTTTGTTTCATCTGACAGAAAAGGCACTTATGCCTGTAGAAAATGTATGGTTTGTGCTCACCTACATATAGGTGGTCACTTTCTCCATCCAAGTCTTAATTTTAAAATTGATACTGACTTTTATGCAGATTGTTCTACCAAACATTTGATATATTTTTGTTATTGTATTTTATGTTTTTCTTTTTATATAGGTAAAACCAATAGGGCATTTAAAGAGAGAATTTTAGAGCACTTGAGGGATATTAGAAATGTTAAAGAGACAAATGCATTGGCTATGCATGTTAAGAGTGAAGATTCTGCCCATAAGTTTAGATTTCTAGCCTTAGAACTTATATGACCCAGTGTTAGGGGTGGTGACCTTATAAATAAAACTGAATCTAAGGAAGAGAAATGGATATTGCAATTACAGGCTGATAGACCCGCCGAGTTATACAGTAAGGTTTCTTTGAAACCTCTTCTGAAAGCTAGACCGCTTAAACATTGACCTTCACTTATATATACATTTATACATATATAAAAATACAATATGGGTTTAGTACACTTAGCCAACATTACATTTTTTAATATATTTTATATATATATGTATATATATATATATATATATATATATATATATATGTATATTTATTTTGTATTTATTATTTTATATATATATATATATATATATATATATATATATATATATATATATATATATACACACAATTGTGCTTATATATGCACAATATGGATTCTATATCTTTATATTTATTCACATATTGTTTATAGGATTGTATAGAATGTATTTACAACATTGGCCCTTTATATATATATATATATATATATATATATATATATATATATATATATATATGCTTTGCATTTATATGTTGTACTATTGTTGTTGATAGACTATCTATCCTGAAGTGCTTTTCTGAATTGCCAGGTTTTACATATTTATTACATAAGTTTTCCCTCCTTTTCTTATTTGATTTGATTGGTTGTTCTGTGTTTTAAATATTTGTCAGTTAACCTGTGATTTTAATGTGGTCTGATGAAGCGGATTTGAACCGCAAAAGCGCTTACCTCTTCAACAGACTAGAGCATTTTTCAGTTTTTTTAAGGATTATTTATTACTTCTGTGAGCATTGCTTGGAACCTTGGTTTTTGTGACTATATACTCAATTTTTGCTTTGTGGTTCCTTCATCAACAACAAGGTATTTTTTCTATATTGCCATCTTTCAGACAGGTCCCAGGCTGTCAAACGGGGCCAGGGCACTTCCACTTTCCTTCCTACCCCCACTGGAGTACCCCAAGGTTCCATACTAGGCCCAGTACTATTCAATATCTTTATCAATGACTTTTACAAAGCCATACCCAACACCAAAATTGTGCAGTATGCTGATGATTCCACCTTGATCTGCTGTGCCTCTAACCTATCACATCTCCAATTACTGACTCAAACAGCCTTCTCAACCACCAAAAACTGGATGCTCCATAACCACCTCACTCTAAATGTCAGTAAAACTAAAATCCTCCTATTCTCTCCTTCAGAATCCTCCCCTATCAATAAAAATTCTTTCCAAATCACCAGCCATAACAACTCCATAATAGAGGTCATTCACTCTGCCAAACGTTTTGGTGTCACTATTGATGAACATCTAAAATTCAACACTCATATCCAGCTAAACATTAAAAAAACCCACATAAAACTCGGTCTATTATATAGGTTCATAGGTTCATAGGTTCATACTAGGCTATCTGCCCTAGGGCATTTATAAGCCTAGCCAGAGTGTGTTTGGCTTTCGCCACCCATTTTAAATGAATTTTGCTATGCCCTTTTTCGAGGTTAGTATACTGTGCCTCTGTCTAACAGTGACACAGAAGTATTGACATAAAATAAAAATAAAAAAGAAAGAAATACACCGTCCGAAATAAATAACATCCAAAATATGTAAATGAGTACTAAGCGCTTTCACCCTGTCTCGTTAGGGGCATCCTCAGAGTACTATTACATATTTTGGATGTTATTTATTTCGGACGGTGTATTTCTTTCTTTTTTATTTTTATTTTATGTCAATAAATTGTTCAAACCAGTTTCAACGGTTTGCTGAGTGGCTTTCTAGCTTACCAGTTATTATTTCTAACTGCCTTCTAAGTGACACAGAAGTGATACCCGGGGTAAACCTACTATCTCCCATCCACTCATCAAAATTCCTCTTGAAGAGAGTCAGTGAGGGACTCTGCCTAACCTGGACTGGGATTTTATTCAAGAGTGAAGGGAGCCTCTGGGTTATGAATCTGTCCCTCCAGCATGTCCTATTTATTTCATTGCTGAGGTTCAAGTCTCTCAAGTGCGTAGCTCGATGGGATTTGGATTTTCTGAGGTGCAGCATGTCCATTAATTCCGGGTTGGACATAGCTTTATACGTCAGACACAGATCGCCTCTGAGCAGGCGGTATGCCACTGAGTAGAGCTGGAGTTTCTTTAACCGGGCAGCATATGGCATCTGTTTGAGCCCTTTGATCCTCTTGGTGAGGTACTTTTGGTGTCTTTCCAGTTGCTGCAGGTGTCTGGTAAAGTACATCCCAAAAGGGGCATTGTACTCAATTATGGGCCTGATGAGGGATGAGTAAAGAGGCACGATGACCTCCCCTGATCTAGATGTGAATCCCTTCATGATTAGGTGGGCTATATAAAATGTTTTTCTAACCACTTTGGCCACGTGGTTGTCAAATGAGAGATTGCTATCAACTTTGGTCCCCAGGTCCCTAATTACTTCTTCCGTACTTAATGGATTACCACCTATGTGGTAATTTGTAGGCACTTTGTTTTTGCCAAAGGGGATGACTATACACTTTTTGGCATTTAGCTTGAAGCCATGGGTCTGGCACCAGTTGTCTGTTTCTATGAGGCCCTTTTGTAGGATGCTTGTGTCGGCTGGAGAGTCAATTATGGCGCCCAGTTTGAAGTCATCTGCGAACTTGGTCAGCCACAGTCCTTCCGTGTTATCCTGTACCTCCGAGAAATATATACCAAACAAGAGAGGTCCTAGGACTGAGCCTTGTGGGACGCCACTTGTAACTGGTTTGGAGTCTGACATGGCTCCAGCAATTTTAACCATGTGGGTTCTGTCCTTGAGCCAGTTTGCAACCCATCTAGTGACATAGGGGTTTATATTTAAGCTGGTGAGCTTATCTATAATGCCCGAGTGGGGTATTGTATTGAAGGCTTTTGCAAGATCCAGGTAGGCTGTGTGGACCACCTTCCCCTCATCAATGGCCTTGGTGACTGTTTCAAAGAAATCAACCAGGTTTAAGAGGCAGGATCTGCCCTTAATAAAGCCAAACTGGGTAGGATCCAGTGTCTGTAGTTCCCCAATATCTTTATTTATGAGGTCCATGATGATCCTTTCCATAGCTTTGCAGACCAAACTAGTCAGGCTTATGGGGTGATAGTTTCCAGGATCCATTGAGGCACCACCTTTGTGGAGAGGGACCACTGTTGCTGTACGCCACTCTTTGGGTACATATCCTGTAGTAAGGCTGAGATTGAACAGTAGTTTTATGTTTGGGTTTAGTTCATCTTGGAGTTCATGTAGGACGCAGCCCGGGACACCGTCTGGTCCCATTGATGCTGTGTTTTTTGCTTTGGAGAGGGCGGCTCTTACCTGAGCATCTGAGATGTCAGGGGGGCAGCACTCTGCTGGGATAGATATTTGCCCTTTTGGTGGGGAAGGGGGGGAGAAGTTTGCGCTGAACCTGTCAGCTAGGATGTTGGCAATGTCTGTGGGTTTGGTGTATTTTTTGTCATTTTGGACTAATTCTGAGCATATCTGGGAATTCCCACCCAGGTTCCTAACATAACTAAAGAAAGCCTTGTGATTATCCTTAGTGTCCTGTGCAATTTTTCTCTCGAAGCTGGCCTTAGACGATTTTTATGAGTGCCCGTAGGTTTTTGCTAATACTGATCAGAGATGCCTTCCCTTTTTGGGATTTTGCTCTATCATGTAGTAGCTTCCTCCTTCTATTGTATAGTTTGTTTATGGCTGGGGTCCACCAGACAGGACGCCTAACTTTGGAGGATTGGGTCTTGGTTTTATTTGGGATTGATTGCATGATCCATGCATTCCTGAAGGTGTTTATAGAAACAACCACTTTCTCTCTCCTGCCACAAGACTTACTCTCACCACTTCCTTCCTCCTCCCCTCCCTACTGTATGGCGCCCCACTGCTTACCAATTTATCCTCTACACTCACCTCCAAAACTGGAAACTTGTTACAATAAAATCTCCAGGTTTGCTACCAAAGTTAAATCCTCCTCTCATCACTGTCTCTCCCTTCTATCTTTAAATTGTCTTGAACTCCCCAACCAACTTGACTTTCTCCAAATCACCACAGCTCACAAATTCCTATTCCAACCTACTAGGTGTCCTGCACTATCCAATATTCTACAACCTTATATCCCTCAATGAACCCTTCGATCCACTCACCAAAACCTAATCACCGTCCAAAAACCCAAGCGCCCTGCTGGTCAACTTCTCCTGTCCTTCTCCTTAGCTAAAAAATGAAACTCTCTCCCTCCATCTGTAAGGACCTGCAACAACCTTGAAAACTTTAAATCTCATCTACATTCCTACCTTTATCTAAACAGGAAATGTAACTGTACTTTTCACCCCATACTCCCCAAGCTCTCCTCTGCTTTTACTCCTGGCTAACCGCTCTACCTAACTAACCTCTCTCACAAATATAGTTAGAATAATATCTAAACTATAATTTCTAGCCTCCAGGCTATTTGCCTATCTTTCTCTCCCAAATAAAATTGTCTTTGTTTTTTTGCTGAATGCCACTTGTTGATTGTTATGCTAAGTTCACTTTGTAATCATTCATGTATCTTAACCATTTATTGTACCATGCTTGCATTCTGTATGTATTGTGGAGCTTTTCTCCCCGGGTCTCCACTGAAAATGGGCTCCCCAAGACCAGTGGACCTCCCCAGTCATCAAACTGGAATAAATAAATAAATAAATTTCAGTGCATTAGGCAACTAGATGCAACACTTGTTCATCTGTCTGGAATAATATAGCATTTAGGCTGTAACTATTAGCATTCGCATTCACAGTTGGCTTGGTGTCTTAGAACTCTAGAACTAGAGGGATTGCTAACCTTTCTTTTAGTTTGCTGAAGGCTTGGACTTGAGTATTTTCCAGTGAACAGAGTACATTGTTCTTTAACAAGTCTGTCAGTGGGCATAACACTGTAGGCAGATGTTGCACAGACCCAAGAAGCTAACTGACCTGATGTGTGTTGTAATTTAGTCACACAAGTTGGACTCTTTAGCTGTGCTTTTGTTGTGACCTTGCTTGCAAATTACCTGACTCCAGCAGATAAAAATATTGAAGTTTAGACTTTCTAATCCAGCATTTATTGGTTTTCTTTTAAATCTGAATTTGAAATGGTTTGTAGCACTGCTTCCAAACTCAGATTGTGTGTTTTATCTGGACTAAGCACCAGTATGTCATTCATGGTGACAGCAATACCACCTTTATGCCTTTTTAATAAGTCAATTATTTTACATTGAAAAATTTCTGTTGCTGTGGTTACACAAAATGGCAGTTTCTTGAAACAGAACCTTCCTGTTGGAATAATGACGATTGTCAACTTTTGAATGACATCCTCTAGGAGAATTTGCCAAAACCCACTGGAAGCATCTAGTTTGGAAAGCACTTTTTCTTTAACTAGTTAAGTGTTATGTCTTCTAGGTTTGCACAACTGTACCATTAAGCTTTTTAAAATCAACACATATTCGGACATGGACATTTTTTTCCATGACTTGTACATTTGCCACATACTAATCAGTCAGTTTAGTTACACTTTCAGTCACTCCAAGTTCTTGCATACTTTTGAGCTCTGTTTCTACATTTGACAATTCAGGAAAGGCACTCCCCTAGGTGTTGTCATGCCATAATGGATAGCATTTGGCTTTAATATTTTTATTATCACAGCGGACTAACTGGACCACACACACCTACATTGACTTTGTTTATCTTGGAAATCAGCCCCACTTTGCATACCACAGCTCTGCTGAGCAAACTATTTATACGCGGACTGTTCAGCACAAAAAACAATAATATCTGTGTACAGACCATTCATTACATAAACCCAGCATTCAAACTCATGCCCCTTCCATTCAAATATGGCTAGAAATCAACCAATGCACATGAGGTTGCCTGCAGGGCTATGTATTTCTGTCTCTACTTCATGCAAGTATGGATATTTTGAGGCATTTCTTTAGGTACCACATGCTGTGAAACTTACTCTGAGTTCCTAGAATAGGGAGTTTTAATTGCTGGTCTGTTTCAGTGTTAGGCATTGTTGTTACTGCTCCCCGCCAACCCCCCCCCCCCAAAAAAAAATATCTAATCTAATCTTAATTGAATATTCTATACAGATCCACTTTTTGTTGCCATCCAGTAATAACACTTACTATATTACCATACACACAACATATACACAACAATTTTGACATTTCCTATCATAGCTAAACTTGAATTAACACATTTCTATTTTCTGCATCATGGTTCCATCATACTCGCCACAATTCCATAGAACATCCCTACTTTTCATTTCATGTTCTGTATGAACAAATTAAATAAAAAAAAAAGAAATTAGTATAGTTTGCATACTTGTTAAGGTTTTTAAGCATTTAGCCTTGTCCAGCTTCATAGGTGTGTACTAGGCTAATGGCCCTGGAGCCTTTATAAGCCGGGTCTATATTAGAACACCGAACATTCAAAATGTTGAGTGTTCTAATATCGAACCCTACAAATTGAAAATTGAAAACATTGAACATTCAGAACAGCAAATTTTTTTCCAAGGGAAAAAATTTGCTGTTCCAAAATACATACACACACACAAGCACACCAAACAAACAGCAATCCACACACATACACCTAAACTCTTACACCTAACCCTACACTAAACTATACATACACCACTAACTATCCATTTACCTTAACCCAAACCCTAACCCTAAGGTCCATCACTATCGCACAGTCGCCTCACCCATGCCCTAACCCTAACTCACCTACCCCGCCCTAACCCTCACGTTCACACAATTGCACACTTACCTGACCCGCGCCCTAACCATAACTCACCTAACCCACCCTAACCCTCATGTCCACTCAATCACACACTTACCTGAACCCGATCTGTAACTTTCCACCACAGCACTGAATATACCGAAGAAACAGAAACAGACAACCGAATTCCTTCCCTAGGAAAAAAATTGTTTTTCTGCTTCTTCGATATTTTCAGTGTTCACTGAAAACAGGTCGATATTTGAACACTCGACATTTTGAACGTAGAACCCCGAATGTTCAAAATGTCGAGTGTTCTAATATCGACCCATTTTCAGCGAATGCTGAAAATATCGAAGAAGCAGAAAACCAATTTTTTCCTAGGGAAAGAATTCGGTTGTCCATTTCTGTTGCTTCGGTATTTTCAGCACTGTGGTGGAAAGTTACAGGTCGGGTTCAGGTAAGTGTGCGATTGTGTGGACGTGAGGGTTAGGGCGGGTTAGGTGAGTTAGGGTTAGGGCACAAGTCAGGTAAGTGCTCGATTGGTGACGGAGGGTTAGGGCGTAGGTGTTAGGTTAGGGCGGTGAGGTGACTGTGCGATAGTGATGGACCTTAGGGTTAGGGTTTGGGTTAAGGTAAGTGGATATTTAGTGGTGTATGTATAGTTTAGTTTAGGGTTAGGTGTAAGAGTTTAGGTGTATGTGTGTGGATTGCTGTTTGTTTGGTGTGCTTGTGTTGTGTGTATGTGTTTTGGAACAACAAATTTTTTCTCTAGGAAAAAATTCACTGTTCTGAATGTTCACTGTTTTAAATTTTCGATTCATACTGTTTGATATTAGAACACGTAACATTTTGAATGTTCTGTGTTCTAATATAGACCCTATAAGCCTACCCCATAGGATTACCCTGGCATCATACCACCTGACCTCAGTTCCCAGTGCCTCTGTCAAGTATAGCCACTGGAGTGATCCCTGGGGTGAATTTTCTATTTCCCATCCACTCATCAAGATTTCTCTTGAAGAGGGCCTTTGAGGTGCTCTGTTTGACATGTATGGGAAGTCTGTTCCATAGCATGAGCAGTCTCTGGGTTATGAACCTGTCCCTCCAGCACGTTCTGTTGATTGTGGTAATGAGGTTGAGGTCTCTGGAGTGTGTGGTGCGGAGGGATTGGGATTTCTATAGATGTAGAATTTCTAAAAGAGCTGGGTCAGACATGGCTTTGTAAGTCAAGCAGAGATTGCCTCTAAGTAGGCAATATGAAACAGAGAATAGTTGGAGTTTTTTGAGTCTGTCCATATAGGCCAAGTGTTTAAGGCCTAGAATCCTCTTTGTGAGGTACTTTTGCGGCCTCTTCAGTTGTTGCAGGTGTCTAGTGAGGTACTTGTCAAATGGGGCACTGTACTTGATGATTGGCCTAATGAGGGAAGAGTAGAGGGAGACAATGACCTCTTTCTTCCTAGATGCAAAACCCTTAGTAATGAGATGTGCCACATAAAAGGACTTTCTGACCACAGTGGCAATGTGGTGGTCAAAAGAGAGGTTGCTGTCAACCTGTGTTCCCAGATCTCTTATAGCGCTTTCTGTGTTCAGTGGACTACCATTGATGTGGTAATTCATGGGAACCGGGTTTTTCTCAAAGGGGATGATGACACATTGTTTGGCATTGAGCGTAAGGCCATGGTTCTGACACCAGTCATTGGTCTCAATGAGGCCTTTCTGTAGGATGTCAACATCACTTGGGGAGTTAATAGTAGCTCCCCACTTGCAATTGTCTGTGAACTTTGTCAGCCAGAGTCCCTTCATGTTGGCCTGGACTTCAGAGAAGTATATACCAAACAGAAGAGGACCCAGGACTGAACCCTGTGGGACTCCACTCTTGACTGGTTGGCAGTCTGACTTGGAGTCAGCTACTTTCACACTGTGGGTTCTATCTGTGAGCCAGTTTGCAGCCCACCTAGTGATATAGGGGTTGATGCCTAGCTTACTGAAATTTTCTATGATTCCTGAGTGGGGAATGGTATCAAAGGCCTTGGCCAGATCAAGGTAGGCTGTGTGAACCACCTTGTCTTCATCCACAGCTCTGGTGACTGACTCAAAGAAGTCAACCAAGTTGAGCAGGCATGATCTACCCGTCACAAAACCAAACTGTGTGTGATCCAGAGTTTGGAGATTCCTTATATCCTTGTTTATTAGGTCCATGATGATGTGTTCCATAGCTTTGTATATCAGACTTGTTAGGCTAATGGAGCATTAGTTCCCAGGGTCTGTAGTCGCTCCTCCTTTGTGGAGAGGGTTGACTGTAGCAGTGTGCCATTTGGTAGGGACAAAGCCTGGGGTGAGGCTGTGATTGAACAGGGCACACAGGTGAGTTGCCAGTTCACTCTGTAGTTCATGTAGACCACAGCCAGGGATATTGTCAGGTCCCATAGAAGCTATATTCTTGGCCTTGGACAGTGCTGTTTTAACCTGTGCAGCAGTAATACTGGGTGCCTGGCAATCTACCGTTAATGTGATAGGTCCTTTGGGAGGGGAGAGAGGGGTAAAGTTAGCACTGAATCTGTCAGCCAGTATATTGGCAATATCTGTTGGCTCAGTATAGGAGGTACCATTGTGCAATAG
This sequence comes from Protopterus annectens, assembly GCF_019279795.1. Taxonomy (NCBI): domain Eukaryota; kingdom Metazoa; phylum Chordata; order Ceratodontiformes; family Protopteridae; genus Protopterus; species Protopterus annectens. Next base: position 952,280,944 of record NC_056730.1, read on the forward strand.
CTCAGAGGAAATCTGGGTATTGCTGGGAGATTCTTTAATAAGTATAGAAGGCCTTGTGGTTGTCTTTACTATCTGCTGCAATTCTGTTTTCATAGCTAGCTTAAGAGGATTGGGAACAAGATGGTGAGAAATCACCTTAGCTTAAATAAACTTTGCCTCTGTTAACAGTCCCCTGACTAACCCATCTCTCCAGACCAATCACTCACTACTTTTCCCTCCTACTAGTACCTAACACTACCTCCTTCAAAACTCACCCTCCCTTTTTCCCTACAAAACCCTTCCCTATTCTTACCCCTATACTTTCCTTTACTCTTACAATCTCCTCACCAGTAGAATGTTCAACAACTACTGCTGCACTTTTATCTGTCCTTCACTGCTACCTTCCTTACTAACTTGCTTTCTTTTTACTGTAAATACTATTTTTCCTGGTCTACCCACCTCAATATACATAGCTAGCCAACATTGTATATAATCTGTAATCAGTTTTATTATTGTATACTCGCTTTATATTGTATGTATTTTTTGTGTACTTGCATATGTTTTTTTTGGAGCTTGTATATGTTTTGTAACTATGGAGCTTTTCTCCCTGGGTCTCAACTGAAAAAGGGCCTTATCCCAGATGGACCAACCTGGTCAACAAATGTCAAATAAATAAATAAAATTTGATGAGGGATCACCTTTTTGTTGAGGCTGATAAGGGAGTTTTTCCAGTCTTGGGACTTCACCTTATTCCACATCAGTTTCCTCCTTCTGTTGTAGAGTTTGTTTATGGCAGGGGACCACCAGATTGGCTTCCTCTTTTTGGAGGAGAGCATTTTGGTTCTATTGGGTATGGTGAGATTCATGCATTTGTGTACGTGTTCGTACAGTGCATTGGTGTATGATTCGGTGGTCATGTAACTATTCTCCATTTGCATGGGTGCCGTGAAGTTAGCCGCTTCTGTTTTTAGGAGCCCAAAGTTAGCTTTGGAGAAGTTTTTCATGGTGATTACCTTTGCGGGGGCAGGGGGGGATGTGGATTTCCAAGGTGATTAGTTTGTGGTCAGATCTAACCAGGGAGGAGTTGACTATTGGTGTAGAGCAACAGTCGCCCATGTTAGTAATGACCAGGTCAAGGATGTTGCTACCTCTAGTGGGGGTAAGAACGAGCTGGTCCAGGGCATTGGAATTAATGAATTTCAGGAAATGTTGGGCAAGTGTATTGGTACATGAGTAGTTTTCCCAGTTAATGGGGAGGTAGTTGAAGTTGTCCAGTATGAGAAGCTTAAGGACGTGTAGTATGAGTCTTGGGACATGGTTGGGGATCTATAGCAGGCTACAACCTGAATCTCTGTCTTACCCAATGTTAGCTGCACATGAAATATCTCTGATGTGTTATGTTGGGCTACCAGTCTGGAGGTGTGCGCATCCTTTATGAATTTGGAAATACCAACGCCTTTGGAGCTTCGGTCCAAATTCTGGGGCTGTAGGGTGTGGAATGAGTTATAACCTGGTAGTGCAGGGGTGCATTCTGCTGTCTTGAGCCAGGTCTCTGTTACAGCACAAATGTCGATGTTCTCCATTTTAAGGAGTGCTTCGAGTGAGTGCATTTTGAAATTTAGACTTCTAGCGTTGAGCAGCATGACCCTCAGATTGCATTTGTTTGTAGCTGTTACGGTGGTAATTTGGTCTTTTGAACACCACCTAAAAAAGCCACTATAGGGATGGCAAGAGCCATGGCCAGTATCTGGAAGCCCAGGGATGACAGATGCAGGCCATCTCTGACAAAGCATTGAGTTCTGTCAATCATATAATCCCAGGCAGACAGATAGTGGATCCCCTTAGAATGACACCAGAAGCTTAACTAATTGTTGAAATCAATCATTTTCTGCTTGTACTGTGGTATCATTTTGGGTGATGGTAGGATGCTGCTCAGGGCCTTGGTCATACCCACCTGGGCTACATAATCCGAGAGCTCCTCGATGTCTCTTTTCATGTAGTCCAGGGAGGTATGTCTCAGGTCATTCACACCAACATGTACATATTTGTACCTGTTGTTGAGGGACCTGAGTGCATGTGTTATGTGGTGGATCCTGGCACCTGACAGGCAGCTGACTGTTACTTTCTCCTTATTCAACCTAGTGAGTGGGATATCAGTGTCCCTCACTATTGAGTCACTTATGACTAGCATGTTGGGAATGCTGTTTTACCTTAGGAGCTTTGGTTGAGTGGCACACTGTTTAGGAGAGTTATGTGTCATGTGATTAGTGTTGTGTTGTGGTGGTCAAGTGCATTTCTGCCTTGGAGGTCTGTGCTGTTTGGATAGATTTTTATTGAGAGCCTCTATGAAGCTGGGTGTGTGGTTTGTGTTTTTATGTGAAGGCAGTGCTGGTGAGTGTTCTGGAGGGCTATGTGTTCCATGTGGTGTGGTGCAAGTGTTGACCTTCTCCTCTTGTCCAGCTATTCCGGTCTTGGGTGGAGAGTGCATGGCTTCCCCTTTGGATATATAACTGCATCTCTCGCAAGTCTTGAGTGTTGGGAGGTAAGAGGAGAGGGTTGTCTGTGTACATGAGGCAGTGGCTACATTGCCTCAGGATGCCCAAGTTCACCATGTTAATAGGAGAAAGCACAGGGAACTGACCTTTAGACATGCCTGGAGGGGTGGGCATTCATAATAAGTACTGGAGCTGTTTCCTTGTAGAACACTTTTGTGTGCTATAATAATTGCTACAAGAAGTCTGGTAAAGTGCTAGTCTAATAAGCTAGTAAAAGTGCAGTAGAGGAAAGAGCTAGCAGATCTAATGGAACAGTTGAAGAGCAGACTTTGGCACCGCTCAGAAGCTTACAAACAGTCCTGGATACAGCAAATCTGTACCTGGACTAGACTAGTTACAGGAAAGGTAGGAAACTAGTGCAAATGCGGCTTTTAAACGGGTCTATGTCATAAAACCGAAAATGCAGACTCTCAAACGCTCACATGAGCGAATAATCAAAAACATGAAATTGGTATTGGGGGGCTGTGCCCCCACACCCCCTGCTAAATATATATTCCTACTCTGAGATCGCACTACAGTGAGGAAAGGGCAAATATTCCGATCTTCACTGTACTGTAATCCCAAAATACCAATTTAGAGTTTGTGATTATCGCTCATGTGAGTGTTCGTGACTTTGCATTTTCATCATTCTAAAGTAGACCCTTTTAAACCAGAAAGTTTAAAGAGATGGAAAGACTGCCCAAACGGCCAATAAACTACAATTTCTAGGCCAGAAACCACTTCTCTTGTGGTAGATAGGCTACCTAGTGCTTACCACTCCCAGTGACAAGCTAGAAGGCTTCCCTCTGACAGAGAAATGCTTGGGGGGAGGCCCAGAAGCTTAGAAACAGTCCTGGATACAGCAAATCTGTATCTGGACTAGACTAGTTATAGGAAAGGTGGGATCTTGTAAGTGCTGAAAATTATCCTGCTCCTTCCAAGCTTATGCATATGCAGACTGGTATATATGACAGTTATTAAACAAAGAACAATAATTCAGTTCCCTGATTGTGTCTCCAGTAGTTCTGACTGGGAACCAGAGATTCTCTCACCAAACTCTATAATGACCCTTATAAGTGCTCCTTCCCAAATTATGTGGATCCATCTACATGAATGGGTAGTGCAGTTCTCTCCTAATAGACCACTTACTCCATCCATCTAGTTTAAACTCTTTGGTACATAAAGGCTGGTGAGTAGATCATGTTTCAGTATATTAACCAATGTCCCTGCCACAGCAGCTGATATATATCCACTGGGGTCCATTTTAAGCTTTGAGTGGTACACTGGAGATGTTTTGTTTGCCATTCCACTGGTGACATTTTCCACTCTTTGAATATAAAACTCAATAAGAACAAGCCAACAGACCTGACCAAAGCTGAGTAGCCCTGTCTTTATCTTTTGTGGATGAGCTAAGCCCAAAATCCAGAAGCTTATATCATTTCTTGTTGACAAGTGAAGTCTTGTTGCCCATCTAGGTGCTTCTATCACTACATCCCGCATAACCCTGGAGGATGGATATTCCCATATTATAAGAAAGTAATGTGCTTCAAAAGCTGAGCATCTTCAGCATAACTAGGTGGACCATCCCCATTTAAATAACCTCAGTGAGAAATGCTGCCACATATGTATAAGCTTAAACATGGCATATCTTTAGTACGAGTGTAAAGTCATAATTTTAAGCCATGCTTCTTTCTCAGTCTGTATAGTTAGGGAAACATTCCATTTAGCCACTGTTACATGGTCTGACCATATTGTGAGTTGTATACTGTGTTTCCTAAATTTCTAAGCAGGGCCCTTGCAAATAACCAGAGGTCAATACAGCTAGTCACTGTATGCCTTGAGTCCAAGTAGGTATATGTATTTTTTTCTTGGGATGTGTCATCCTCCACTCATCTATCAACTCAAAGTCCCTCATGATCATTCTAAGCATATCTGCATTTTTTCATTTCCTTTCTCTATTCATTGGTAACCTATTCGTGGTGGAGGTTTACCACTGCATTGAAATCTCCTTCTCCTATTATGATGCCACCCCCCATTCCCTTGTTTTCATCAGTTGATTTATGAAAGTCCATCAGTTAAGCAGTATCCTCATTACTGGTGACATAAAGTGTCCTGATAAGTAAGTTCTGAGACCCATTTTAACTATAATTATAACTATAACCTATCTAATAATATTGTGTGTTATTTCTTTTATCTTGATCCACCCCAAAGTGTTATGAACAACTGTTACTACGCATCTTTTAGCAGACCTGCAGCAACTTGTGCATCCCCAGCCAGTCCATAGTCTCCATATCCCTTGTTTATCCTTATTCTTCATTTTGATTTTATGTAAATAAACCAACTTTGCATTGTTTTGTTAATATATTTAAAAATTGCCTTCCTTTCTTGTGTCATCAACATGAAACACACATTAAGTGACATTCCTACAAAAGCATGCTGCTGTTTTGTGCATCTGATAACCTCTAATTGTCCTTTTATTTGGGTCTGTGTCA
>NC_056730.1:952893448-953098448 GCF_019279795.1 Protopterus annectens
ATATGAATTATATGTGTAAGGGTTGAGACACCATTACTGTGTTTTCAGATTTATGACTGAGGGGATGCTGCCTACTGTATTTTTGTAAGTATAATTCTGCTATCTGGACTTGCATGGCCTTCACAATTACTTGAGACATATACACAGCAGGATCTATATCCAATAACCTTGTCAGGTCAAATACATACATGTGTAACAGCTCAAACTATCACATGTATTTATGTATGATTCTTGACTATGTCTGGGCAGCACTTCTTCTGTGGCAAAGATGGAAAATCAACAGTATGAAAGAAAATGTTCTGTCCCTTATGCCTAGGTTTAAATCCCACAGTGTAAAAATAAATTTTCCTCAGTGTATAAAGGCAAAAACAAATGTGTCAGGTCATTACATTTACACCCCCAGTGGATATCTGCAAACTTAACTCACCTAACAGTTACCTTCCAATTTCCAATATGTATGTCCAGGCTACATTAGTAGACACACCTCAAACTAAGGCCAAGCATGAGATTAACCTTACAATTTCAATTATTAATTCCTCCCTGCTTGGCACCACTGCTCTGCACTTAACAAATGTGGTTGGCATCATTGCTCAGGTTTGTGCAGTGCCAGTAAACGTGATAACTGGAATTGGCGGGAAAGCAATCAGTTTCCATTGCTCTAGTCTGGCTGGCAGATATGGCTGGCATTTGAGATGAAGGTGGAAAATTTAAGGCAGAGAGGTGGGATGCCCAGGAGTCCAGGATATTTATTGGACTCCTGGTAAAGCACCACAGCCAAAGGTTTCTGTTAGGGGGACTATTCTGGCTCCAAGTACAAGTTTGAGGCATGGAATATTATGGCCCAGACTGTATCCAGTGCCACTGGCATCTCACACACTGGAGAACAGTGTAGACATCATTTTAATGACCTACACAGGTGAAAAGGGATACCCTCAACCGTTGGTTGAATGAGTTTTAGACTACGGACATCTCACAGTTGTGTAAGTATGACAATAGGAGAGTACTTGTAAGACTTAGAAAGCTAAATATAGGCAAGAGTGGTATGCATAATGCTCTTCTGTTCTTTACTGTTCTTTCCCCAGCTGCCACTGAACATGAGTTCAATAAGTAGGCTCATGTTGCTCGAGTAGAGAAACAGAGGGAAGCAAATGGCATGCAGAAGAGAAGTGTTATTGCAGCTTTAAAAGTTAAAGATAGCTTTTTGGGTCTTTTATACAGTTGTATCAAATTCAGCATGCATATCCCAACTGTAAAATCAAGTACGCATATATTAGTCTGTAGCATAAACCAAAGGAGTCAAATGTTAGATTGTAGTCAGAGGTTGTGGGTTCAAATACCACAATTCACAAACATAAAATATTGTTATTTCTTTAATGATAATTACATTAAATTAAAGACTCAAATGCCCTGCTGTAAACTGTAATCCATATAATTGGAACACACATATGTGCAATATTTGTACATTTCAATGATTTCTTTCAGCAGTCTGTTGTATAGTGTGTATCTGTTAGGATGTATACTTACATGTAATACTTCAGATAAAAGAATTGTATACTTGTGTTAATGTATTGTATGTCACATATGATGGTACTAATTTTATCTCTTTTTTTCTCTCACTCCATCCCTTATCTCTCTTTTTATTTTCTGTTACGTGTCATCAAAATGTCTCCATGTCATCCATGTGTAACACATCACTAAATGCTACACAGCACAGTGAGGTAGGCCAACGCAAGTAGAACAGCCTGCGCCCCACTCCATCAGCTTCAGCACCGATGCCCAACATGTCTGGGAGCCAACCTGGCAGCACTACTTCTGCTATGCCTGCACTATCTTTACCCTCAGGTAGTACTGCCCTGGAAGCTGCTGCAGTGGTACTCTCCAGGAGCAGTGGCAGAGGTGTTGATTTCATTACCTGCTGGGAGATGCCAGGATTGGTGAGTAGGGTCATGCAGTGCACCACTGCTTTATGCCTATGCCATATGGAGAGGCTGCTCTCCCTCATGGTCCATAGGATGAGAAGACATCAAGTATTCCAGCCACCAGTGGAATAACGGGACAGTGATGACAGTACAGTGGGTGAGGACTCGATTCTCACTTTCTCCAACCTTGATGGGTATGAGCTTGTGTTGTCCCATCTCTAACCCCAGTCATGGTGTCTTCCAACCTTTTGTGTCTCTCACGGTCCCCATCTCTTGTCTTGTTTGTTTGCATTTTCTTTCTCACCTGCTCAACTTACCTGAACCAAATATACCTATGTCCCTTACCCAGCAGTCCTGTCTTACTAAATTAAAAAAAAATGGGCACCTGTCCAACAAAAAAAGTCTCATACATAGCTTTCCATTTCACACAAGTGTCTTCTTGACCCACTTGATTTAGTCCAATTGGCTGTACAACATGATTACGTTGTTGTCACCCTTCTCTCTGGAGGTGACTGTCAAAATTCAACTAATATTCTGCACATATCAGTTTTTACTGTTGAAGAAATGGATAGCTATATTTCTTTCCTTCCTCCCTCCTGCACATTCCTGTATTGCTTTCCCTTTGTTTTTCCTCTTGCTTTCCCCATTTCACCACTTTCCTATCTACCCCATTTTAAAACCTATAATCTAGAAAAAATAGAATCACACATAACAAATATAAGTAGCAGAAAAAGTAATGGATCCCTTCACTTTTTGGCCTCTATGTTTGAACTGAGTTGGGCATTGTGCAGCAATGCCAAGAAACGGTGAGCGGTGGGACAGTGCTGTGGTTACTTCAGCAGAATGCTGCTTAACCCTGCTGCACCATGTCAACAGACAGCAACACATGTACTACAAGCAAGTAATGTCTTTGCCTTATCTCTGTTTATTTAAAATTTAAAAGTATCAGATACACCTGGATTAGAACCCAGTATCATCTGGGCTCAAAAAGAAATGTATCAAAGCTTTTACACCTCCTGCCACAGAGTCAGTTAAGCAGAAGGTGTGTTTAATAGTCTCAATACTAACTCTCAGACTTTGGCAAGGCAGCACGCATTTGCGCACTGCTTAACTACACTCAAACAGGTAAAGTAATGGAAATGTGTATCTTGCATGCACAAACACTTTTGCCAACCGACAGGCAAACATGCTGCTCACTGCACTATGGAAAACTAAATATTATTATGTATTAGTGCTGTTTACTGTCCATTTCCTGTTTATAACATGAAAGTACATGTGGAAACATAAACTGAAGTCCCTATCTTAACAATATGTCACATATTTACAATACACAAAATACGCCAGCCAGCACTCTTAAAGGCTATCTCCATAAAAAAACAAAAAATTTGAAAAAAATTCCACAAAGCTCTTAGTTTATTGTCACATCAAGTAGAAAATATAAATCCAAACACTAAAAGGTGTATAAAGCATACTGGTTTCAGCTAACAGCCTTCATCAATGCTAATGCACTCATGGAATTTTTTTCCAATTTTTTGTTTGTTTATGGAGAGAGCCTTTAAGAGTGCTGGCTGGTATATTTTGCGAATTTCTTACTAGCTGGGCCTGGCACCTTGCTGTACTTGCGTGGGGGTTGGATTCAGATATTTACAATACAGCTATATGTTGCCTCCCCAAGCACTGCAACCCTAGTGTCTCAGTACCTTTTCACACACATATATCAATTACACTACATAAATGAATAAGTTGTGTTAATATGCAATGCACATCAATCTGATAACATGCAGAACTAGAACTATTGACCTATAAGCCTAAATGGCCTTATCTGCAAGGCTATGGAAGGAATCATCATGGACCTTATCCACAGGGACATAGTTGACCTTCAACACACTTGACCCAACCCATTTTGGTTTTATTAAGGGTAGATTTTGCTTATTAAACCTAGTGAACTTCTTTGATAATGACCCCAAAGATCAACAGAACTTATGGCCTATGTTGATTTAGCCAAGGCCTTTGACACTATCCCCCATTGAGGTATCATAGAGAAACTCTCCTATCCAGGGATTAACCATTACATTACAAGATGTATAGCCAACTAGCTGACTGACATAATGCACACTCCCAAAGTTGGGAACTGCACCTCCACCACTAGACCACTACCATGGGAATACCACAAGATCTATGCTGGGCCCTCAACTTTTTTAAAACTATTTCTCTGAAGTCCAGGCATAGTAGATGGCCTGTGACTTGCCAAGTCTGCAGATAACTGTCAACTGGGTGCACTCATATAGAATCTCCCAACAATGTTAACATATTACAGAAAGGGCTGACCCAGACAAATGATTGGTTCCAAACTCACTGACTGAACCTTAAAGCAAAAAATGCCTCATTGTCCCCTTTGGCAATGAAGTACCCATGCTAATTATGATATGCATAACATCCCTGTAAGCTCAAACACAGTGTTGTGAGACTTGGAAACACATGTTGATGAACACATGTTGATAGCAATCTACACTTCAATCACTATGTGTCCATAGTAGTGAGACACATATTTAGCACCTCATAAATAAAGGCATCACATCCAAGACCAGGGAGATCATAGCTCCACTGTACTTGGCCCTTATCAGACCACTTATTGAGTATAATGTCCCCTTCTGTCTGTACATCACCAGACATATACAGCAACTGGAGAAAAGACAGAAGTTTGTGACTGGGAGATTACAGACCCTCCAAAACATGACATACATGGAAAGACTGACAGATCTGTCATTTTACTCAGTATCATGCAGGCTGTTGAGAGTTGACCTATGCCTGGCCTATAGAGCAGTCTCAGACCCTGCCCTACTGGTAATACTGGACATCTGCAAATTAAATATGACAAGAAAAACTTGCTCCAGGGATCTCAACCTAGTCTGAGACAAACAGAGCATGCTGTGGAGACAGATATATCTCCCATAAATTGCCACTCTGCTGTGATAGGCTCCCACTGCATGTAAAGCAGTGCTTGTCAAGGACCCTAGATGGGTGGTTGTAAATTTACTCCTGGGGTGGCACCTATGTCCCTCATGGACAGAGGCAGTCAGTGCTGATCACAGTAAAATCACTTTACTAACAACGATCATCTAACTATGCCCAATAAGGGTACTTGTGTTTTTACATGGCTACGCTTGTAAATGCCCTAGGGGCATTAACCTAGTAACCTCCTATGAATCTATGAAGCTATGAATCTATGCAGGCCTCCCAACATCTTCTCTCCAAAATGCCCTGCTGATGTCATCCACTTTAAGTTTTCTTGCAGCCTTGTGAAATACAGACTTGTGCTGTGGAGCTAGCATAACATACTGAGTTCAGTAGTCTGCATGCATAGGTAGGTAGGGGTTCTGTTCTTTCTGCAGTCAACTGTGTATATGTCTAACCAGAGGAGCAGAAGTGTGTATCCTATAGTCACTGCTCCAATACCATGGAGTGACAGCATTTTGATACTTGCACATGCCTACCCATCCATTTTATGCAGGCTTCCAAACATCTTCTCTCCAACATGCCTTGCTGATGTCATCCACTATAAGTTGTCCTGCAGCCTTGTGAAAAATAGACTTGTGCTGTGGCACTAGAGTAAAGTACTGAGTTCAGTAGTGTGTGTACTTAGATAGGTAGGGGCCTGTTCTCACTGCAGTCAACTGTGTGTGTGTGTGTGTGTGTGTGTGTGTGTGTGTGTGTGTGTGTGTGTGTGTGTGTGTCTAGCCAGAATAGCAGAAGTGTGTATCCTGCATGTACCACTCCAATCCTATGGATTAACAGTATTTTGATACTTGTATATGCCTACATATCTGTTTCATGCAGGCATCCCAACATCTTCTCTCCAGTATGCCCTGCTGACATCATCCACTATAAACTGCCTTGCAGCCTTGCAAAAGTCAGACTTGTGCTGTGGTGCTTTTTTAAGTACTGAGTTCTGTAGTCTGTGTACTTAGATAGGTAGAGGTTCTATTTCACTGTAGTTAACTGTTGTGTGTGTGTGTGCACTTGCTTGTCATTACAGGGAGCCTTTTACATCAGTATGTGGGACACTGTTATTGCCATATTCTCTTCACCAGACACTGCTGATGTCATCATCAGCTATATCTGATTTGTGGATGTGCACTATTCCCACTAAGGCAGTGTCAGAAACTGGCCTGGAATCCAGGAAGAAGTCACATCATCCTATATGATACAGATTACAGTGACATGGATTTCAGTCTATCCATATATATAATATGCCATGGTTTGTAGGCACTGTGTTTTCTTGGTGAGTAACCCCTGTGGTGTCTCCAGCTGCTGCATGTGTCTGGTGAGGGTACATGCATAAAAGATCATCATACTTTTTAATTTCTACAAATCTTTTGGTTTTCTTATACCATGATGGGAATGGACCCCATTCCTAAGTCAAAGTATGAGTAAAGTTCATGAAATTATTATTGTTTCAATCTTTGAAGTTAGCCAGAAGTGCTCTTCACAGCACTCACAATGTGCCCAGTAATGACTCCTTCTGTAATTCATATGGAGTTACATGTATTGGTAACATATCTAAGTACAATTGTAAATTCTTTTTTATAAGACCCATTGCTCCTACTACTACTTAGAACTGTCTGGTTATCCTTCTTCTACACTGCCGTCATTTCTGCCTGCAAATCCTGGTGTTTTATGACTTGTGTTTCTCTGTACATAAGACACTGTAGTCACTGGGTGTAGCAATTTCAATGATCAATGCTACTTTTGTTTTCTTTTCATGGACTACTATATCTGGTTTTCTTGCATCTGTTTTTTGAACCGTTGTAATGGGTGATCCCATGTGATATAAACTTCGCCATTTTCTATAATGCTTTGTGGCTCAAGTTTCCAGTGATTTTTAGCCACTTCAGTACCATAATGTCTGCACAATCCACAATGCAATAGTCTTGCTACATTATTAAGCCTTTCAGTATACAGTCCTTGTGTCATTAGTATATCACAACCAGCAACAAGATGTGCAACTGTTTTCAATTCTGTTTTACAAAACCTACATTTGTCTGTTTCTTCCACATGTTCAATGGACTTTGTAAACCCACATGTATGTAGTCCACTATCTTGGGCCGCCAATATTAACTTTTCATCTTTTGGTTTAAATTCACCTCTCCTTAGCCATTCCTGCATTCAATCATTATCCACATGAGGTTGTTCCAAGAGTTTTCTATACTTGCAACTATATTTATGTACTTTCCACATTTCTTACCTTCTCATCTGATCCTTCAATTTATATTCATTCATTTGTTTGTTGGCACATTACGTTGCTGCCTGATTTTTATCTACTTCTGGTTTGATTTCCATTCCTGCTTGATATGCTTCTGCTAAACTAAGCAGGGAACTCATCTCAGACTTATTCTTCTCATGTTTCAAAACTTTAACTATGTTTGGGTCTTGTGAGGTCAGCAGATATTTATGCAGTCCCACAATTAGGTTCATAGGTTCATAGGTTCATACTAGGCTATCTGCCCGAGGGCATTTACAAGCCTAGCCCATCGTTTTGTGGCTTACGCCACCCCTTTAGTATGGGGAACTATACCCATTATTTTGCTGTGCCTCTGTCGAGCAGTGACACTGAGGTTATCCCTGGGGTATATCTGTGATCTCCCATCCATTGGTCAAGATTTCTCTTGAACAAGGCCAGCGAGGTGCTCTGCCTCACATGTACCGGGATTTTGTTCCACAGCATAGGGAGTCTTTGGGTGATGAATCTATCCCTCCAGCACGTCCTATTAATAGCCGTGTCAAGGTTGCAAATCTATACATGTAATCAATTTCGAGGAGGCCCATACCTCCTTCAGAATGGGGACTATATAATCTTGGAATGCACTGATTTTTATACATCATTTGATGAGCATGAAACATCCTTCTTGTTTTCCTGTCCAAACTATCCAACACCTTTTGGGGCCAATCAATCACTCCAAAACTGTAAGTTAGGACAGAAAGAACAAATTGGTATATAGCCTGGACTTTGTTCCTAGATGTCAACAATGTTTTCAGTATTAATTTAAAGTCTTCTAAAATATTGTAATAATTTATACTTTTTTTAATTTCTCCAAGTCTCTTGGGTTTCTAATACCATAACAGGAATGGACCCCATTCCTAAGTCAAAGTATGATTAAAGTTCATGAAATTAGTATTGTTTCAATCTTTGATGTCAGCCAGAAGTGCTCTTCGCACTACCTGCAATGTGCCCGGTAATGACTCATTTTGCAATTTGTACGGGGTTACATATATTAGTAACATATCGAAATATGATTGTAGATTCTTTTTTTATAAGACCTGTTGCTCCTACAACTATTGGAACTTTCTGGTACATTGCTCTCATTTCTGCCTGCAAATCCTGATATTTTATAACTTTGTGTCTCTCTGTATACAAGACACTGTAGTTACTGGGTGTGGCGATTTCAAAGATCAGTTCTACTTTTGTCCTCTTTTCATGGACAACCATATCTGGTTTTCTAGCATCTATCTTTTGAACTGTCAGTAATGGGTGATCCCATGTGATGTAGACTTAATGTTTTTATGATGCTTTGTGGCTCATGATTCCAGTATTTTTCAGTCACTTCAGTACTGTAGTGTTTGCACAATCCTCAGTGCAACAGTCTTGCCACATTATTGTGCCTTTCAGTATATAGTCCTTCTGCCAATTAATATGTCACAACCAGCAAGAGGTGTGCAATTGTTTGCAATTGTGTTTTACAAAACCTGCATTTGTCTATTTCTCCCACATTGCAATGGACTTTGTAAACCAATGTGTACGTAGCCCATTATCTTGGGCCACCAATATCAACCTTTCATCTCTTGGTTTGAATTTGCCTCTCGTTAAACATTCCTGTGTTTAATCCTGGTCAACAAGATTTTTTTCCAGAAGTTTTCCATACTTGCAACTACATTTATGCATTTTCCACATTTCTTGCCTTTTCATTTGGTCCTTCATCTTATATTTTTTCTTTCATTTGCTGCCTGATTTTTATCTACTTCTGGTTTGATTTCCATTCCTGCTTGACACTGATATGCTTCTGCTAGATTAAGCAGAGAAGTCATCTTAGATTTATTCGCTTAATGTTTCAAAATTTTTACTACGTTTGGGTCTTGTGAGGTCAGCAGATATGTGTGCAGTCCCATGATTGCAGCTCTACACATGTAGTCAGTTTCAAGGAGGCCCATCCCTCCTTCAGAATGGGGAATATATAATCTTGCTATACAGTGATTTTTATAAATTATTTGGTAAGCATGAAGCATCCTTCTTGTTTTCCTGTATAATCTAGCCAACATGTTTTGGGGACAGTCAGTCACTCCAAAACTGTAAGTTAAGACAGGAAGATCAAATTGGTTTATAGCTTGAATTTTGTTCCTAGATGTCAATGCTGTTTTCAGGATTAATTTAAGTCTTCTAAAATATTCCTTACTAAGTTTTGTTTGCATTTGTTCATGTTTATTGTTGATCCTTCATCAATTCCCAAATATTTATAAACTCCCTCTTGCTGAAGTTCTTTTACATCACATTCTTGTCCCAAACTGATGTTTTCTTGCTGCTGCAGTTTTCCTGCTTTAAAGGTTGCTTTTGCACATTTATCAAGACCAAATGACGTTCTTATATCATCTGAAAAAGTTTTGACAACTTGCAGTTGTGCTTTCAATTCCTCATCTGATGAGCTATACAGTTTTAAATCATCAATAAAGAGAAGATGAGGTCTTTACACTTTGTTGTTTTCTAGCAGCCAAATTATAGCCATGGCCTAAGCTGTTAAGTAGGCAGCTTAATGGGTTTAGGGCAAGACAGAATAGCAGCAATGACAGAGAGTCACCCTGGAATATCCCCTTTGAATTTTTATCCCTGGAATAATAATTTGTCCTTTATCATGGCTTAATTGCAAAGTGGCCTGCTACTGTTTCATGGTCACTGTAATGCAATTGATCAATGTAAGGTGTATCTTATACATTTTTAAGCACTCTTTTATCCATGAATCTAGGATACTATCATATCCTTTTTTATAGTCAGTCCATGTCATACTTAGATTCTTCCTCTTTTTCCAGTTCTCCACTATGACTTTATTTAACAACAAATGATCCTTTGTTCCATATAACTTTCTTTTATTGCCCTTTTGTTCTATTTCCATAATTGAGTTTAAACTATAAACTCTGTCGGCATCAATTCCAGTGCATAGTTTATAGGTCATCAGAAGGCAAGTTACTGGTCTATAATTTTTAGGACACTTGTAGGTTCACTCTTAAGTAGGAGCATTGTTTTTCCTGTTGTTAGCCAGGTTGGTGTCTGTTCGGGGTATGCATATAAATAGTTCTTACTCATGGTTAAATCTTCATGCAAAGATGTTAGTAGTTTTAATCAGAAGTTAGGTACTGCATCTGGGGCTGGGGTTTTCCAATTAGAGGCTTTTCTTAACTTTGTTTCAATCTCTCTGGCTGTTACTTCATCCCATTTCATATCCTGTACCTTTAAACTTCTTATTCTTTCTTTTACCTCTTCTATCCATTTAGCATCTTTGTTATGTTCCACAACATCTTCAGAAATACTTCTCCAAAATGTATCTATTTCTTCTTTTCTGGTGGTCTTTCAATTCCTTTTACCTTGTTTCCCAATTCTCTATAAAACATTTTTGGGTCGTCAATAAATTGCTTATTTTGCACTTTTCCTTTATATTTATCTGTGTATCTTCTAAGTTTTTCTGCCTGAGCTGAGATTGTTAGCTTGTTATTTGTGACAGTGTATGACAGATCCTGATCTGTTCTAATACCGCACATTGATTTTATCACGTCGATCTTTCCAAGTATTTTTGTTGATTTCTTCCCTCCTCTGTACTCTTCTAACAGTGGCACTTCTTGTCTTAATTGCTTTACATTTTTCTCTGTTCAATACTTCCATGATGTTATTCGATTTCTCCCCTTCCTTTCCCTCACTGCCCTATGTTCTTGTGGTAGAACTAATACTCTGTATTAGTGTTCTGATGAGGTTCGAGTACGGTGCTGTAATATACTCCTGAGATCGGAATACTATGGAGTGAGTTATGATGTGCACAACATAGGCTTTCAAAACCAGTGTGGACACTTTGTGGTTGAAGTTCTGATTGCTGTGTACATGTGTTTCCAATGCTTGCATCACTTGGTTTCAGTGTAGTGAGACTGTTGTCAATGCTGTAATTAGCAGGGAAGTCTACTTTGCAGAAGGCCAAAATAAAGACACATTTTTGCATTTATTTTAGACTGTGTGGCTTTGTCAACAATCAATCTGTGTTAGCCCCTCCTGTAGTATGTTATCATCATAGGTGGACTCAATGATTGCACCCAGTATGCAAGAATCAGCAACCACAGTAAGCTAAAGGCCGTATACTGTAGCCTGAACTGTTGAGAAGTAGATTCAAAACAGTAAAGGGCCAAGTACAGATCCCTGGGGTACACCAGTGGTGACAGCTCTACTGGTACAGATTGATTCACCAACTTTCACAGTATGTGTTCTGTCAGAGAGACAGTTGGTTACCCATCTAGTGACATAAGGTTTAATTCCCAGCTGGGAGAGGTTGTCAATGATACCTGCATGGGGGATTGTGTTCAAACCTTAGGCCAGTTGAGGCTAGCCAGTATGCAATGTCTTACCTTCATCCAGGCCTATCACACAGACTCAATGGGCTGTGGCAGCATCACAGATCATCTATCATGTGACTCATCACATACACCTTCCTGACATAGTTGACTACACACTTCAACACACCCTCCACACAGGCTATGTTCCTGTAGAGGGGTGTACATTAACATGCATTCGTCTGAGATTCGGGGGGGGGGGCAACACCCGATGCATACATGTATAGACACATCCTGACTCTCCTCATCTGTGAGGTAGACCAACATGTCATCATGGACTTGTGTGAGTTGTTAATGCTTCATAATGTCTGCTACATCTATTAGATGTCCTCAAAGAGTTCATTGAGGGCATGCATAACAACAACACTATAATCCTTTTGAACTTGACAAGCCAAAGGCATTTGACACAAATCCACACTGAGGTATTCACTCAACACTGTCAGATGTGGCCATATACACCTATATCATCTAGTGGGTAGACCACTGTATCTAAATATGTTGATATGTATGAAGTGACTTATATCCCAAGTCCAGTGATCAGGCCCATATATCAGGGCTGTCTGCTAGGCCCTTTCTTGTCCATTATTTAAGTGATGGACATCACAGATGTTGACATACACATCCTGTGTCCAAACAATTGTCTGATGGACTACAGACTGTGAGCAATCATTGACTCCAACTGTGATATTAGTATAAAACAGACAGTATAAACACACACAAAAAATTGCTGCCACAGCCATGACAACACCTGCAATGACAAAAGCTTAGGGGGATTTGTTATGCCAGAAAAACAGGCACACAACCCAAGTATAATGTAGACATCACACCCTATAATCAGACCAGTAGGTATGTAGCCTGTGTCCTGGATTAGATGGTAAATGGAATGTCCACCAACATGTGGCCACAGTGCTGATTATTCCCTTGTATGTAACACAACTACTCAGTATGTGAAGGCGATCCATATCAGAGGCCATAATACCGCCACAGTTCACAGCCATCATCACACCAATAACTGGGAACACTGCACCCTTATTCATGTATCTCCCTACATATCTTCCAGTGATGTGTACCTTAAGGGTACCACCTTTGTCACAATGAGCTGTCACACATCTTATTGGCCATACTTAGGTATTCTTTTTGTGGCATAAGCATTACTGTCTGATGGTGTGGAACCCCCATCAAGTTGTTACACCTGATGCATGTGTGCTACCTGTTCCAGTGAAGCACACAGTAAACACATAGCTGTTTGACAACATTAATGGCATGGGTAACATTCGTGATAGTGTGGATTGTGCCATATATATATGCCATGCACACCAGTCACCTAGCCTGTATTGATCATCATGTTGCATACAGGTATAGCACTGTCCCTCCTAACACCTCCAGAAGATGTTGTGGTGCCAGGACAGTGTGCGTGATTACCCTTATACAATGTGGACATGTCATAATAGTTGTACAAGTGTGTTTGTGCAGGATCGTCTCTGATCACTCTGAATGAATTATGTCAGAGCCATGGGATTACCGGTGGTATTATTTTGATATTGTCCATGATTGTGCTTGCTTCTTTTAATGTTGTCCATGAGCCTTTACCTGTGTCCCACTTGCTGGAGACTTCTGTTGAGATTACACTCATATTCAGGCAAATCAGTTTACACAGCTTTGCAATATGCACCCTACCCCAATTGTATGTAACGTCCTTGATAGATGTCCTCTGCATTGTTCATGTAAGGATGCTTATCTCACACAGACATCTTTCCTATTGTTATGTCACCTTGTGTGACAGTCACATAATACACATTTTCACTGTGCGGTCCCTACTGTACTATATTGATATGTGACTGGTGTTGCTACTTCAGCTCTGTTCCACTGACATGCCCTCATCAGCTGTACATTAGATTGTTTCACCTGTCCTCTTTCCCTGTGTTCCTTTCTATAATTCATCTGTGTGTCCTTATTCAAGACACACACTTCCCTGAGTGTTTATTTTACATGGCAGTCCATGTACTCTTAAATATCATTTTTACAACTTTAATACAGAAAGCCAAAAATTAGATTTCATAATACTCTGCACTGTATAGACTGTCATGTACTGTGTTGGACCATATACTTAACCATCATACCTCTCAAGTATCCAGATTCTCACAGAATATTCAAATGGTTGCCTTATATATTTTTTGGCGTGTTCCTTATCAAATCTGTGGTTCTCTGCCATATCACTGGGATGATCTTAGGACTGACATGACTCAATACTTACATACATTTGAGTTTCAGTCTTCAAATCCTTTAGAAAATGTATTTGCACGCAAACCTCTTGTTATTCTAGCACATTTGTAAAGAGCAAATATGTCAAATCTGTCCCTATTTCTGGTTTATTGCCCTCCCCTATTATATTGGCCTTTGTCCAGATGACTTGCACTAAGAGATTGAGAGCTATAAAAAATATAGTCTGTCAATCCCTGGTGATCATTGTGGCATTCTGCACAAAACTGCAGAAATTCAGTGCTCTGACTTAAACAGATTTGCTATGTGTGTTTGCTTACATGGTTTCCTGGCTGGCAACACTGTTGTCAGCCACAAAACCTTGCTTATTTATGTTTAAACGTGGTGTGTGACATGAACATGCAATGAGCTCTGCTGCTCACAGTGCATCACCATGCACACATTTTAATTCTGTGTAGGCTTCATGCAAAGCCTACAAGAATTTACTGAATCCTAGGGACAGTTTTATATATTCACCTCTGAATTTACGGCCACAATAACAAGAATTATCTATTCACTGTTGCATAACATATGCCTTCATTAGAAATAAGGTTTATTGTTTGTAAATATTTTTATCTTTTAGCAACAAGAATGAAAAACTGCATTTGTTGCTGCAAAAAATTCTGTACACCCTTTATATCTCACTCGATTTGAATTCACAACATTTAAATGTCTTGTCACGGTAATGATAATTCATTTTCTCCTTATCCAGTCATAGTCCTCATGTGGGGCAGCATGATGCTGTCAGCATTTCTTGACTGCTGAATCAGTCTGCTTTGCTTTTAGTTTTACTCCATTACATCTTGAAAAGTCTCCTTAGAAATTGGCTTCTAAGAACTACTGGTGTATTTTTAAGCATATTTGCAACTCTCTGTGACAGCAGCCAAATTATAAGAATAAACTGCACAGACCTGTACCCTTTCCCCACCACTGCTTCAGTTTGTTTGTCTTTTCGGCTTTTCCTGGTTAGGGGTCACCACAGTGGAACTCCGGTCCGCTAATGATTTGCAGTCAATTTTGTTTATGGTGCCAAGTTGCCAACCTGACACCCAACCTTCAGCGAAGGCACGCCCATTTGCACATGTCTTTCGGAGGCCACTCGACCATGGGGAGGACATGTAGACTCCCCACAGAAGGCACTCCAGCTGAGAATCAAACAGGAGAACCTCTTGTTGGGAGGCAACAATGCTACCGCTGTACCACCACGGCTTTGGAATTCACTTGCTGCAGCATTCTCCTATAGTGCTCATTCTAAGAAGCACAGCTTTCACACAGTCATCATTCTTACAGGAGCCTCTAGCCAAAGTTCTGTTATGTAATAATAATAATACTGTCAGTACCTGAATGTACACAGCATTTTAGCAGCAACAGCATCCATACTCTTAAAAATGAATTGCAGAAATGTATACCTCTTCTTCTACTCTGCTTATTTTTATATCACCCATAGCATTTCTATTGATCATCACCATAATGCTCATTCAAAACAAGGTGTTCTTGAATACTCATATATTACAATTTAGCAATCATCTGTGAGTAGGACTGGATAATATAGGGTTAACCCACTGCTGAAGTGGGTGGACCATGAGGGTGAAGCCACTAGGTAATATCGGATTACAACAGACACTCTGGTTTGAACAATCAGTGTGCATGCTTTTGAATACCCACAAGGTTTCACTGTATAACTATAAATGGTTCAAAGCTATTGGAAGAATATACTTTTATACAATTTAAAGATGGAAATATTACACAACTTACACCTCTGAAGTTAACCACAATACATCAAAAGCATAACTTATATAGTTATTGACAGCAGCTCAAAATTACAAAATATGTTTCTTTCCTGGAGCAGTTTGTCATAACGCTCATCTCAGTGTCTATCCGGAATTGATTTACTACTTCAGGTGCTATGAATGACGTTTTGTGCATGCTTACAGAACAGCAGTGGGTTGGTTGCTCAAACTAGCTTACCTCATATCCGCAGTGATAGCACTACCTTCTAAATATGTAATCTGCATCAACTATTTACGAATCATTCTCATAGATTCTTGTTTTTAAAAAAGCATATAGCAAGACTCAATGGCTTTCTGTGAAACCACTGGCTCCATCTCATATTTATTCCTTCTGTAGACCAAACCCTGGTGCCATGGTACTTGGTATTATCTTCTCAACTGAAGGAAAGCGCTCTACATGTATTTAAATTGCAGTTATATGCAGATAGCCACATGCATTTAAGTTGCAGTTATATGCAGATGGCCACACATATTTAAGTTGCTGTTATATGTAAATGGCTTTCTATTATCCCTTACAGTCCTAGAACAGCCTATTTATTTTTAGAAGAATTCAGATTTGCTGACAAACAGTAAAAGAACAAAATGTTCCCTATATCAACACATTGCAGGAAAAAGTTATTAAATGCCACAACATACCAAACGTAATGCAAATACACGCTGAGTAACATATAAACTGACTATAGAACGTGGTAGCTATTCCTAAAAAAATATAATAAAACTGTCTTAAAACTGGTTCAGTAAGTGCAGCTTAAAAACACATCTAAAATCCTTCTGAAATCATGAATGGAATACATAGAACACCTCAAAATATCGTCAGTATTTCATGTTTTCATTCAAACCCAGTAAAAATGAAATCCCTCTACTTCTCATAGGTAACCTGCAGACAAACAGCCAATATTTACATAGCAGAGAACTTACTCAGCTTGTCTTACTTCCCACAGAACAATTTAATTTTGCCCTCCTGTGCACTATACTAAGGTCCCCGCGTATTACTGGTTACTCATTGAACAAGGGCCGAATGAAAGGCCTTAGATCTGATTTCATTCCTAACTGTAGAACAAAGGCTAAATTCCTTCCTGGTTATTATTTACTCAGACTAAAATATCTGGAAAAGGTTTATATTCTGGAGCTTCCTGTTAAGCAGGGCATTTAAATAAAGTGCTCTAACCTATTAATAATCAATTTCAACCTAAGAAGCATAATAAAGAAACTACATGATTTCCATTCTGCTCTTGGCCTCTACTCACCTGGTATTGCTATCATTACTGAGACCTGGCTAAAATCCCGTATAAAAGATGAAGAAATCTTACCCAAAGGTTACAACATTATCAGACGTGATAGATTAACAAAGCACGGGGTGGCATTGCCATCATGTTTGAAGACTCTCTTAAGCTAGAATGATTCAACTGCACTCCTCCAGACCTTCTCAGCTCTGAACTAATTAATGCAAGCCTACAAATCAAAACTATAACCATTATCTTCATCTGCCTGCCCCCTGGAAAAACCCTGTCCAGCATAGAAAACCTGCACTGCTGGGCATCTTCCAATTTTAAACAAGAAGCAATAGTTCTAAGTGATTTCAACCTTGACTGGCTAACCTGTTCCTCAGATAACCCCTCCAACTTTATCAACCTCTATAACTTCACCCAAACCATTAACTCTCCCATTCGCATAGACACATACTCCACAAAAAATCAATATTAGACTGGATACTAATAAATAAACCCAACCTAGGTCACCTAGCAGGATGCCTTCCAGACAATCTAAGTGATCATTCACCAACCTTCCTTCTCAGGAAACATACTCACACCACCAACAACATCATATATAAGCACATCCATAGCAAAAGAAACTTCTCCTCTCCAATATTCAACTCACTCCTTCTGCAGTGCAACTGGCCACCCTCAAAATCCCTCCACTTAGATCTTACTGCCAAATACTTTCACAATACCTTCCTCGAAATTCTAAAAAACTTAGCTCCCCTTAGAAAAATTTGTGCCAAAACTAAACAACTTCCTTGGCTAACTAGAGACACAAAAGTCTTACTCAAACATATAATCTGATCAATCTACCAATATACCAAAAACAAAGCTGACCTCATTGCTTATCAAAAACTAAGAAATTAAGCCCAAAACAATATAACCTTGACAAAAAAATCTTATTTCCTCAAATCCCAACAAAAATACAAGAACAACCCACAACAATTTTGGCAAAGTATTAAACATCTCCTAAATCCTGCTAGGGCCCCATCTCCAACATCCACTAACTCTACTGATATCTTAGCCTACCAGTTCAAGTCACACTTCATCAAATCTATTACATCTCTCATAGACAATGATAATAACTCACTCCTAACATTTCCCAACTGTACAAAATCTAATCCTAACTCATTCACCATTGAGTCCATATAAACTAGCTACATTAAAAAGCTCCTATCCAAATTAAAACCCTCATCTCCAGCTGCCAATCAGCTCCCAAATGACTTCCTAAAATTAGCTGCTTCTTCCAGCTGTTATCCTGTATCTATACTAATTAACCACTCTATTTCAGAATAATACATACCCATCCTCTGGAAAATATCACATATCATCCCTCTTCATAAAGGGGGCACCTGTACAGATTTCTCTAACTACTGACCCATCGCTATTCTGTCTTCCCTAGCCAAAATCCTAGAAAAGAGTATACATCAACAACTCCTAGACAACCTCCTTAACAATAACCTTCTATCCAACTCTCAGCATGTTTTTCTACCTAAACATAGTGTAATGCCCCATCACTGCCAACCAGTAATCAAGGTGCCTCAAGCCTCACCATTGGCAATGGTGGGGGATGTTCACTGAGAGGATAACAGGTACACACACAGTATTTCATGATGTGGCTCTCTGCATCAAGTGCAATTTCCCTTAAGAGCACACAGAGACCACAGTTCGTCCAGGTCTGGTTTTTCACTTTTTTTCCAGATCCCCAGTAAAACTCTCCAGTGGCACAGCTATAGAGTTGAGATCTCAGCTGAGTGACCAAGCCAAGACCTACCAGTACCCTCTCTGTCCAACCAGTGCTTCATGTCCCTGCCCAGGTAGCTGACACACACAAACACTCTTTGAGGTTTGATTTACATATACACACACCTGGGAAAGGCTGACACAGGTTTACTAGCTATGCTCCCTTCTGCCCAGACTATAAGGTAGTTATCACTGCCACCAGTGAACTCCTTATCAGCTACTTTAAGGCCCTTAACAAAGGGTGTTCAATCTTATTGTGTAATATTAATATTAATACAAATGGTAGTTTGACCAAGAGCAAGGCTATTAGAAGAGGCCACACAGTGCCACCAAATAAATATGCAAGTACTCTCAAAACTTAAATATCTCTACACAGATCAGCCATGATGAAAGGTTTAATTATATTTAATAATAAATAATAAAAGAACAAGACAATATTAAATATATATTCCCAGTGACATCAGAGTTCAAAACCACAGGAAATATTTAAAACAACTTTGCAGGACAGTCTCAAATAAATAAAGAAAAATATCTAAACTAAGCTTCACTATATTCCTGACTATATCTAAGAGAATTATACTGTCCGTAGAAACTTACTTCATTAGAGGAAGACAGATGTGTGTTGAATGGTTCCTGTTGTTGTCAGGTCCAAGACAAGATACAGAATGCTCGGTCTCTCTAAGAGACTTCTTAGATTAATATCTCAAATATTACTACTGGGATAGCTTGCAGAATGACACAATTTCTTCTCATCTGACTCTAGTTCCCAGGTGAAATCCCCCACTGCTGGAAGCTTGGCAGTGTTTAGCATCTACCTGTGGAAATACATAGACCTCAGATCTTTGACAGATGCTAGAAGTCATAAAACAATTACATTCCTCCACATTTCAAGACTAGCAATTATTTCACCATAAAGACAATGCAAATAGTTCCCTAGCATAGATATTGTATCTCTTGCTGCCTTGAAACTGAAATATACCATCTTTTACTGTGTAGCGATAAAGTAATTTAATTTCAGCTATTTTTCTGAAGTTAACCTCCTGTATTCCAGTTTTCACTGTTAAAATCTATACATTTAAACAGTTACAATAGTGCATGCACATTTCTGTTCCATTCCAGTAGGGCACACTGTGGTTACATTTCAAACAGCACTTTGCAAAAACCTTTTCAACACACACTTCTGTACCAGCAGTTTGATATACACATGACATGCAGTTCTAATACATTTGTAACACAAGCATCTTATATAAATCATGTTGATATTCACAAATGACATATAATTAATTACAAAAGTCCATATAGCTGTGCTAGTAGTGTCCCCCTTTGTCACACATAGTACAAATACTGCGCTAATAAGTTTCACCAACATGGTTTACCTCCTCAAAAACCAAGGCCTACTCATTTCTTCCATTTTCTTCAATATGTCTAAAGCATTTGATATGATTTCTCATCAAAAACATCTCAATAAACCTGCAACATATAACCTTAGTCTACCTTCCTTATCCTG
Source organism: Protopterus annectens (assembly GCF_019279795.1). Taxonomy (NCBI): domain Eukaryota; kingdom Metazoa; phylum Chordata; order Ceratodontiformes; family Protopteridae; genus Protopterus; species Protopterus annectens. Next base: position 952,913,562 of record NC_056730.1, read on the forward strand.
GTACCACAGCTTATCTTACTAATAGGCAACAGACCATCAAATGGGAAAATAACCTCTTCCCCCTCCTACCCATCTCTATCAGAGTTCCCCAAGGCTCAATCCTCAGACCTCTCCTTTTCATCATATTAACCAATAACCTAAGTATTGTAACCCAGCTAGCCTCTATTATCCAATACACCAATGATTCCTCCCTTATCTGTTCTACACCAGCATTCCTTGAACAACAAGAGAAAATGCACAAATCACTCCAAGACATAGAAAACTACCTCACCAAAAGACATCACATACTTAACCCAAAGTAAACTAAGCTTATGTTCTTCTCCAATAATAAAGCCAAAAACAACTACCCCACTCATCATCTATGCTTCCAACTGCACTAAAATTGAACCAGTCGATCAAATGAAACTTTTAGGTGTCACAATAGACAACTGTCTAAAATTCAACAAACATGTAGCCCTGACAATCAAAAAAGTCCATACCAAACTTGGCTCACTCTGTAGAGCCAAACATTACCTAACAACTCCAGACTAGCCACAGCTAGATCCTACCTACTATCCACCCTCCTCTACTCTTCCCAAATCTTTACCAACCTATGCAAGACTGATCTAAACAATCTAGGGACCTGCTATAATAAAATAGCAAAATTTGCTGCAAACCTACCACATAGAATCAACATTGCTCAGCGCTGAAACAACTCAACTGGATAGAGTTACCCTACCTATTACACCTGAGTCAAGTAATCATTGCCCACAGCATCATCCATAAACCTGACAACTGCCCAGCTATAAAAGACCTAGTCCAAATAAATACAAATCCTAGGGCTCTTCGATCATCCAACAAACTGCATCTAAAAGTTACTAAATCCCGTAATAGCTATGGTGATTCCCTCTACTGTAACAAAATATCCAGAACCTGGACTCTATTAGCCCAATACATCCTAAACAATGCTGACAGCCACAAATTCAAGATGCTCCAAAAAGAACACTTTACTAATCACTAGCTATGCTCCTGCACTATCCCAGGCTAAGATTCTAGCCATGCCAAAATCCCCTAGTCAGAGTCCTCTCAGGCCCTGCTTGTAAAATCTTTCTGATATCTTATTCTCTACCCACCAATAAATTAACAATTTCTCTCTACGAAATCTTAAAAAAATAAAATAAAAAAACAAAACAAGAAAACAGTACTTTAATATGATATGAACATGTGAACATATAGAAGCATTCTTGATTCAACCATTTCTCCATGTAACTCTTTGTACTGTATTTTGCTGTAACTCCATTGATTCTGTATTTCTCTTATTTTGTAAACATATTTTTGCTAATTTTGTAATCATGTACTGTTACTTTATTTACTGCTACTTATACTGTCTTACTATAATAAAGTTTTCTGGAGCTTTTCTACCCGGGTCTCCTCTGGAAACAGGCTCCTGGCCTAGTCAGACATTACCTGGTAATCAAATGTAAAATAAATAAATAAATAAATAAATAAATAAATAAATAAATAAATGCTATAAGCTATGTTAACCTTGTGCTTAAATGAAGGACTGCTCATGTAAGACAAATTTATTCAATTAACGAGTTCTTCTTCAACTCAAGGCTCACTTCTGTTTTAACTTCAGGGATAAGTGTGGCAAAAAAGATCCTCTGGGAAGCTAGATAACCCAGTATTAAGCCTTTCTACTATGTATGTTGCTAGTGGTCTTAAGGACCAGAACCCCTCACCCCTTCAGTTTCTGCTCATACCTTTACACAGCAAAATTAGTTGCATCTATACATTCGTCTCAGGTAAAGACTCATCATCAAGTGTTTGTGTATGTCAGAGGAGGGGGTTGTGGGCAAGACTTGGAGCTCACAATGGTAAGACAGCTTAATTTCATAGGTAAGTACGAGTCTAGCTGTCCTTGTGGGTTATTTTAAGTCTAGCCAGTTTTTCCAAAGTTGAGAATCAAACCTTGTGTCTGTGAGGCAAACACCTTAACCATTAAGTCAATCCACATATAAGCTTTTGCCTCTTCAATTCTTTAAGCATCAGTGGTGGCTCCAAGTGTTAAAAGCACCTCCATTTTACAGGGCAGTGGAGAAGAATGTCCAGAAAACCCCACAGGGGGAAATCAGTGAATCTCAGCATGGAGAAGACAATGAGAACTCTGTAAAACAGTGGCAGGGAAAACAAGCCTGGGCGGTGTGGCAGCAGGAACAGAAGCCCTCCTTAGATTCAGAAAAGGACTTTCAAAGGGTGGGCTGCAACTTTAAGTCAAAAAGAACTAACAATTCATACTATAGAAAAAAAATAAAGCACCACACCACCTTATGGTATATTCTGACTCTGACTCCTCTTTGAGTACATCAGGCAGTCACACAAATTTGTAATGCCTGCTTCCTCCAGCAGCCCCAACTAGTCTCCACAGATGCATCATTTCAATGGTACTAAAAATGGCACCAACAGATGTCAAAAAGAATGATCTTATTATCCACTGAGGATTGATTATTTTGACTGAACTGTTTTAAAAACAACACGGCAATCACTTTTACTTTGGACACTAGAAACTGCATGTGAGCACACTGCAGGTAGATAACTGCACCAGTTCACTTGTTTTTGCTGTGATGATGAGCTGGTTTTAATTAAAACAAATATATTTATTGTTTATCAAATAAAAGCAAGAGGGCTGTAGCTCAGCAATTCAGTAGCATGAGCCAGCCCAGGATAGGTGTTGGCTTTTCTGGCCATTCTCATTGGAGTAATTGTGTATTTGGCGGCAGTTTAATGATTGCGTGACTCTCATTACATATCTTTATTTCCTTTTCCATCTCCTGACCCATGCCAGGTCCCAGTATATATGATCTAGGTAAGTATTTCATTCTGTCTACTCCAAGAAGAGCTAGATACAACAAATTCAGAAATACAGAATGACCTTGTGGAGGAACTATGACTCTAGACTTTCACGATCCAAACATATCTCTGACCCTTAAGGCAAGTATTCTGTAAACGTGTGGCATAAACCTTAACTCTTTTATTACAGGCCAACCTTTAAAAACAATCACAAACTTGTGATACAATAATATGTCTGACAGTCCAGCATTTTTTATGTAATGTTAGCCAAATGGGTTTAATTTGTTCACTATGGACTGGTGCATTGTTTTAACATTTAACATCAGTAATTTGATTAGGTGTGTGAAGTCTATAGGTCTTTCTGGAATATCTAACATACAGAATGCAGAAGCATTAATGTAACCCTTGCCTATAGACAATCTTGTACTCATCTGCTTTCATTAGCACTGCCCAAATCTGCATTCCTTCTAATCTCATTTCAGGAACTAGTTTCTTGTTTGTAAATAATCTATGGTTTGTGATCTATGTATATGATAATAAAGACATGAATAAACAAACATTTATGAAATGTCTAGATTCCAGAACATTTGCTTAATTGTTCTTGGTCCAGTTGTGAGGACATTTTCTCAGCAGACATCGGTGTTCAATAAATACAATGCATATGTGTTGCTATTATCAGGCATTCTGTATGAATGTACAGCACCTCCAACATAACGGGAAGGCTCACAAATAAAGATAACTCTCTGGATATAAAACTGACAAGCATATCATTAGATCATAAGATTTCTATATTTTGAAATGTGATGTTTCATTCTTTTTCTGTTCTGTACTAGTGTATGCATAACAAAAGATGAAAGTGCTTTAACAAAGTTGCAAAATGTGCAGAACAAGAACACTTCTCCATCAGCTCAATTAACAGATTTGAATAAACAGTAAAAAACCTTTACATGGCATCTTATTCCTCTCACTGAGAGAGGATTAGAAGCATTCTCTTAGATTTAAGAGCTAAGGTGATATCTTCTGGTTTACTCTTTTACTTTTGCCCTGGTACCCTGTAGGTCACAAGTTGGATACCAGACCCAGCTCAATCACTATGGATTACTTGTGTTAAGATCTAGTAAATGTAGATGATACTGTTACTTTATATGCAGCTACAGTTAAATACTTCATAAGACTGATCAATACAAAGCATTTGCTGATGCACACGGCTCATATTTAATTTTGAAAATTTCTAGCCCATTACCAGCAATGCAAGACAACTTCCATATGAAGTAGGGAGGACTGGTTCAAATAACTTACCTGGTTAAATGTTAATTTGTAATCCTTGCACAGATTTTCATCTGGCTTGACATGCAGTTATTGCAACAACAGTCTACTCTGAATATTTCCCAGGAATTATGATTCTTTTTTCTTTTCCACAGTTTATCCCCATTGATACCTTAGCATGGACTGGATAAGGATCTGACTTTGGTCTGAAAAGCCTTTGTTTTACATCTCACAGAACACAAATAGACAGTTCCTTTTAAAGTGCCAATTTTTTCTTTAAACATAGGCTGGATATCACACTCCCCTTGTGTATTTTGTGTAGCATCCAAAAGGCCTGCAATTCTAAACAACAATTTGCTGCACAGTAGTGCAGTGATGCTATATGGAGCAGTAAGGGTTTTTAGTGCCATATGCAAGTATGACTGTTTGTGGGCACAGACTAAACATGCTAGGCCCTTCATACCTTGCTGGACTGTTTTGTAGGGATTCATGTGCTGTACATCAATTCATAGATATCTGTATTACAAAAGATACAGGCAAAGCAATGCATACATTTATATGACTATTAGTTGTATTGCATCTTTGCTTTCTAATAGGAAAATATAAGCAGGAGGAAACTACATTAATACAGATTCCAGTTTTAATTATACTAGATTAGCTTATATAAGTAATTGTAACTTAGTTCTGCAATTACCAAACTACTAAATTAACAGATTGCCAAAAAAGTCATCAGTTTGGCAATTACAGAACCAAGTTACAATTACTTACCTACCCCAATCCAATATAATTACACCTGGAACCCAAAGTGACATAAGCATCACCTGTCCACCCGTGAATATTCATGCTGTAAACATAGCGCAGCATATTTTGTCTTTTGCATTCAGAAGCAATCTTTTAAACTTTATATTTTTTCAAAGGTTGCAAAATGCACTTTTCTTTTCTTACAAAAATACCACAACAAGAAACAGCCTGAAGAGAACCAAAGATCCTTTGTGGTACAAGAGTAAACAGCTGCGAGAAAAAACATGTAGACCACTACACTGTACTGCATATAATGATAAGCTTTAATATAAATACTAAAACCAATAAAAATAAAATAAAAGCAAATAGTTAAAGAGCATATAAAAACTGGATAAGTGCTTTCAGGAGTTGTCCTTTCTTCAAATCCATTCAGGAAAGTTCAACCTTATGTTTAAAAAGAAGTTAAAATCCAATTAGAATTAATAGAAGGGCCTACACCCCTTCAGGATCAGCTTGACTGGTACCACACCATTCAAGCTGGAATGCTTGGCAGCCTGCAAGTCAGCTATCCAATAAGATTCAGCCATCTCAGTCGTATTCACCAAATCACCACCTCTGCATGGTCTTACTTGCAGCTGTTACCTTACAAAAATGTTCAAATACATAAAGATGCATAGAAACGCCTTTTTCTTTGAAAAGAAAAGTTTGTTTTGCACCATTAAACATGATCTTTAATTAGTTAACAAATGTTATAACTAAAGATAAGAAACAAAAATAGCGACCAGTGTGTCTCGTTGAGGACTACATAGCTCAGAGAAAATCTTAGAATTCACTAACAAACTAGGCAGTGCTATGGTATAAAGTATGCAAAAAACCACAAGAATTAAGACAGACTATGTTGACCCATTTCTAGCTTCAGTGTTAAGGTATTGCCCACTAAACTTTCTAGTCCGTTTTAAGAATGACCTTATGCCTGCCACATGCAACTTTGAATTTATTCACTGTTTTTTACCATACTACATCTTCAAGAAGACTGTTCTGATCATCTACCACCCTTTCTGTGAACTATGGCCTTGCGCCTCCCCAAAACTGTCCACCTTTTATTCCCACACTGTTATTTTGTCCTTATGCATCTCATTGAAAGACGGTAACAATTTCAATTTTGTGGATTCTATTGCGGTATTTAAAATATTCCATGACCCACATGCCTCACTTCCTCAAAGTAATACATATTAAGCTTTTCTCGTAGTTCTTTATGAGGTTACTCTTTGTACCGTTTTGTTGACTTCCTTTGTACTTCCATTATCCTGTCAATGTAATGACACTAATGAGGTCTTTAGAGATGCAAACAGCCTTTAAACACAGGTCTTACTGACAGACTATGGAAAGGAAGAATAACTTCTCACTTCTAGAGAGGGCACTGCATCAGACTTTTCTTATTTCCTTGTGCAAGGGGCAAGCTTCTGTTAGGTTTGGGCTTGGTTTACGTAAATGCAGAAGAGAGGATCTCAGAGTCATTTTAGGAACTAGTAATCGTTCAACAATATGCTGTGAAATAATTCCAAAATCCAAACATGCAGTAACCAAACAGAAGAGTGTCACAAACACATTCCACATTTTCATGGTGGGCTAGAATTAAATGATAAAATAATAACAGATTAGTAACAGACAATCACACACTCCTTTTAATCCATCTGTTGATGAGGTAAGCCCACTGGACACAACTGTGCCCTTTCAAGGGCAACCTAAGACTACTGTTAAGTGAGTATTTTTGCACTCTGACTACTGTCAGTTAAATGCCTTAAAAAGTCACACCGTAGGCAAAATAAAGTGGAAGGAAACAAATCCTGTATCATAGACACAGGAAGCAGCCCATTAACAGCTCAGAGCTTAAGTCTTCTGTGCCAACTGCTCTTTATTTTATTGATTTATCCTTTGTTGACCAGTTTAGTCCAACTAGGTTAGAGACCTCTATTCATTGGGAACCTGAAGTGGTATTTCTACCACAAGGGGAATTTTAGCCAGGGCATCTTGGAACTTTTACTCCTTTGAGTAGGTGCTGTGGGACCTTTTACATCCACCTGAGCTACCACTAACTCAAGCTGATGGGTCCACTGTTTAACAAGATGACACATACACGCCCCCCCCCCCCATGCTGCACTACAGTGTCAGCAATCCAATCACTTGGAATAAGATGAAAACCCACAGCCTTTGGTCTTCTAGCATCAAAGGTGAGTGTGCTACCTGATTTTCACTGGCACTGATAAAGAAGCCTTTCTCAGTGGTAACACCACAATCAACTCATCTTCTGAATTATGTTTAACATAAATAAAGGTTCTGAATTTCAGGAGTGGGGTCTTTAACAAAAATGGGACAGAAGCCCTGGAAACCCTTATCAGACAAACTACGGAAACATAAATGAGTGATGAGGGAAATGCTGGCTCCACAGAAATTGCAAATACTTGTGTGAAACAGATTAAGGTTAAGAGTGACATGTGAGCACTAGTTCAATATTATGGTAAAGTACATAAATTCTGTTATCACCTCAAAGTGCTTATCATCTGTTAAGTTTATCTGAATGGAGGAAAAGCTGCTGCCACCCTTGGTCCACTGTTTTTCACTCAGTTCTTAAGCACATGAAGGTCCTCATGCAACCAGAGATATGACAGTATAACTTGAACTAATTTAAAGTAATGTGTAGATAATAGTTAATTATTCAGTGGTGGGTAGGAAATGATTTTGAACAAAAAGAGGTAATGGATAAGATATTTAAGTGAGTCTAATGTTTTTTTTTTTCAGATTACTATGGGCACCTGTTGTAGGATTGCTCCTCACTGGTGTTTTCCTGCTGTTATATAATCTGTCGGGTCTACCTGAGACGGTCGACAAGCCATTTGATCGACTTTTAGTTGGTCGACAATTCATTTGGTCGACAGGCAGATTTGCCCCCCTCCCCAATGTTGTGCAACCCTGGAGTTGATATATATAATTAGGGGGGGTGGGGGGCCAAATGACCTGTCGACCAAATGAAAGTCGATCATTTGGCCTGTCGACCATGTGATAGGGTTCCGATCTGTCACAGCTTTTTAAGGTGGACATTTACCCTTAATGTTGAAGCACAGACTTTGCTATGGGCAAACTGGAGTGGTATCACACAATCAGTAAATGCTGAATGGCACTGTCAGAGCATAACTTTCAACTGGGGAGTGCAAAAATACTCACTTCACAAGGAAAAGTAAGAAGGCTGCTGAAAGGACCAAAGCTGGAAATTTCTTCTGTGGATATCGCAGGAACTTTAAATGTATAGTGATGAAGAAATGAAGAAAAAAAGAAGATGGAGACAGGATATAATGGACACTTTTAAGAACCTCAAGCATATCCAGAGTCCAGGTAGGGTAAATTTTTCCAAAAAAAAATAAATAAATAAATAAATAAATAAATAAATGGTATAGGGAGAATAAGAAGACACAATGTAAAGAAATGCACCGTACAGTCACAGTGGAGTATTGTTTCAAAAAAAGTGATAAACAGCTGGTTGAGTGTACCTGAAGAAGTAGTAGGGGGAATAGCAGGACACACTATGAAGACATCTGGGGGCTGCAGATGACCATATCGCATGGAGATATGCAATCTTCCAACATGTCAGAATTTTTTGCAAGTAACTTTCAAATTTACTAGCTGATAGATATCATCTTACTGTATTTAAGAATATCTAGATTACTTATGATTCAGAATACCTTAGTAGTTGCTGTAAGGCATCTTCTTGATTTGTAGTGAATCAAACTGTATTTTGAGCTTGTGTGGCAACTAATCTTGCTGTAAAAGGGACAGCTGTGCAAAAGTGACCAATCACTAAACTGCAAATAAAATATAAAGAGAAAATGAAGACCAGAACCACAGTGTCTCAGGATTTCATTCAGTGAGTTATGTCAATAGCTGTCCTGAAGGAAAAAAGCAGGCTGATACCTAATACTGTTATTTATATTTATTAGAGTCTTATTGTTACCTCACAACAAGAGGTTCTCCCATTCCATTCTCAGCTGGGCTTGGGAGTGCATTCTGTGTGGGGTCTGCATGTCCTCCCCACGGTTGGGTAGCATTCGAAAGACATGCATGCGCAAATGGGCATGCCTTCATTGAAGGTTGAGCGTCGAGCTGGCACCTCAGCATTTCATAAAAATCTACTGCCAATCATTAGCAGACTGGAGTTCCGCTGTGGCAACCCCTTTCCGGGAAAAGCCAAAAGACAAACAACAACAACAAGAGTCTTAAAAATTGTCTGTTTAAACACATAAATCTTATGAATACATTTACTGGTGCTGTAATTTATTTTAACAATTTTTCACTTCTTTCTCATCTTCTGTGCCTGGATATCTGAGCTTCAAGATAATTTGTGCAGAATGTTTCTTAGATTTCATTTAGGGAATACATACAGTTGTAAACAGAGTTGTCCCTTATTTTTCTGGTTGAAGGGCAAACAATGACATTATCTATGCAGATTTGTTTGTAGCACCATCTTACTTTTCAGGCTAGTTACTTTCTTTTAATGCCATAATGTAAACGGTACTGCTTGTGTTGCTGTTATTATTATTATTAATAGTAATAGTATAAACATAATAGTGCCTATATTATTTTTTATTTTTTGGAGGCGAGATGGTGGCACTTGGCTGAGAATGTCCATACGCCTTTCTTTTCTTTTATTAATTAATTAATTAATTAATTAATTAATTAATTAATCTATTATTTTTTTTTTTTTTATTTATTTAACATTTGTTGACCGGGAATGTCCGACTAGGTTCCACAGAGCCTGTTTTCAGCGGAGGCCCGGTTAGAAACACTCCATATTACTTTCTTTTGTATTGATTTTCTTATATTCTTTGAATGTGAGCATCATTTAAAATTTCATGTGCCACTTTGCAGCATTTATTTTTGATGTTTGTGTATTAGTATACACTCTGGTAATGTTACTTTGTTTTTTTCTCAGAGTTTTAAGACTATAACATCACTCGTGGGAGCACCTTCATCAATCTGCTGGCTGATCTTTGTAGACAGATCATTATGATGTTGTGTTGCCTACCACTGATACCAATATGTGATGGGCACCACTATGTGTCATTCCCATGCTGGGCCAATAATCAAGGAGCCTGAATCCTCACCACTGACACTGGAGAGGGATGTGCATTTGGAATACAAATGGATACACAGTATTTCCAGATGCAGACCTTACAACATCAAGCACAATTTCCCATAAGAGCACACAGGGAACACACTCATCCTGGGTTCTGGGTGTCTCTATATCTGCCTCCCACCAGATCCCCAATAAGACTCCCCACTGGTACAGATGTAGAGTTAGGTCCTCAGCCAAGGGTCCAAGCCAAGTCCTCCAGCACTCTCTCTGCAAACCCAGTGCTTTGTGTCCCTACCCCAAGTTGCTGACACACACACACACACACACACACACACACACACACACACACACACACACACACACACACACACACACACACTGAGAGATTCAGTTGTCACACACAACTGGGAAAGGCTGGCACAAGTTTACCTGCTGTGCCCCCTTCTGCCCATAGTATAAGGTAGTTATCACTGCCACCAGACACTTCACAATCAGCTATACTAAGGCTCTTAACAAAGGGTGTCCAGTTATACTGTGCAATATTAATACTAATATAAATGATAGTAGTTCACCAAGATGGCTAGGCCTTCTGGAGTGGCCCACACAGTATCACCAAATAAATATAAGTCCTCTCAAAGATTAGGTACTAGCTACAAGAATCAGCCACAAAAAAAGTTTTAAATATATTTAATAATAAAGGAACATGAAAATACTGAATATATATTCACAGTAAACCACAGAGTTCAAATGACAGAAAATATTGAAAACAACATTGACGGACAGACTCATACAATAAAGAAAAACATTTTCTAAACTAAGCTTCACTATATTATTGACTGAATCTAAGAGAATTTACTGTTCCCTAATAACTTACTTGGACAAAAAAAGATGACATACGTGAGCAGTCTTTCAAGTCAGGCTTCCCAAACAGAATACTCTATATTCTGAGATTACTCCCTGTAAAATATAATATCCAAGATGACTTGCAGAATGACCTCATCTAGTCACCTGACTCTAGGTTTCTACAATATCTCCTATTGAAGTCTGAAACAGGACTTTAGCAGACTGCTACAATACACATTTAGAGCTTTTATAGCAATGCCTAGGATGCAGAAGAAATTACAACACTTCCCTCCTTCTTTACAAAAGCTAACAGATAATGGCTGCTCCCAGAATTACCATCTATGAGCCTACTCAGCAATGTAGGGTGCTGTTCAATAATGTAACAGCTCATTTACATTTATTTTATTTTTCTTAAAATAAGCCAGCTGGTTAACCATTGCTGTGCCAGTGTCTTCTATCAAAACATATACATTTAATTCAGATACCATAATACATGTACATTTCTCTTCATTTCAGCAGGGTGCACTGTTGATACATTTTAACACAATTAACACAAGCAAAGCTTACAAATTTTCAGCACAGGCATCTGTACAAATTAGCTTGATATACAAATGACATATAATTATTTATAAAATTCCAACTACCTGTGTTGGCACAAGTCAAACATCCACTGCCCTACCGCTCTCTGGCATGGCTGGCATTATCTCCTATTGTCACAGATGGATCTTGGGCTCTAGTGATATTTTGATCCATTTCAACACTGGGAAATTAATGAGAAGTATAAATACTGGCCCATCTTTGGTAGACTAAATGATTACATGTTTTGGTAGTGTCATTACCTGTCATTACTTGAGAGACAGCTTTCAATGGCTGATATAGCCTTCTTTCACACTCCCCTACTGATGACTTCTAACTCATTTTCATTCTTTTGATAAAGATGTTTTGAAGCTTACCCTTATCAATGTTAATTTTGTGAACTCTGCTTAGATAGCTTACCCTCAGTATTTGTCAGATATCTGATGTGAGATGGTGGACCCAGTCTTTCCTTTGACTACCAAGTTGTTCTGTCTGCTGATTTCACCATGATGCTATAGATCAGAACTCTATATCTGGTCTGCAAAAGTTCTCTTTTTTCACTTTGTATTCCCTTCACAATGACCACTTTGATGCTTTCTCAAAACATTTATGCCTATCATCTAATTGCATTTTTTTGGCTGCTTATGCATTTTTATCAATGTCATATGGAAGTACTGCTATTCAAGACCAGCAAGGTTGCCATATGTGAAGAATTTTTCCAACTAGTCAGGAATTAGAGGGCCCTATAAGGAAATCCAGATTTGTCAAGTGCTTTATATGTATTCTGAATTCCCACACATTTCTGAAATACATTTCAACACACAGAATACTATTTCATTTGAAATTTCTATTTGCAGTTAACATCTATTACTGTTGGTCCAGATGACATACCTGTGGAAGCATGGAGGTTTTTAGGTGAAATGGCAGTGGAGTTTTTAACTAGATTGTTTATTGAAATCTTGGAAAGTGAGAGTATGCCTGAGGAATGGAGAAAAAGTGTTTTGGTACCGATTTTTAAGAATAAGGGTGATGTGCAGAGCTGTAGTAACTGCAGAGGGATTTAACTGATCAGTCACAGCATGAAGTTATGGGAAAGAGTAGTGGAAGCTAGGTTAAGAAGTGAGGTGATGATTAGTAATCAGCAGTATGGTTTCATGCCAGGAAAGAGCACTACATATGCAATGTTTGCTCTGAGAGTGTTGATGGAGAAGTACAGAGAAGGTCAGAAGGAGTTGCATTGTGTCTTTGTAAATTTAAAGAAAGCATATGATAGGGTGCCTAGAGAGGAGCTGTGGTATTGTATGAGGAAATTGGGAGTGTCAAAGAAGTATGTAAGACTGGTACAGGATATGTACGAGGGTAGTGTGACAGCGGTGAGGTCTGAGGTGGGAGTGACAGATGCATTTAAGGTGGAGGTGGGATTACATCAAGGATCAGCTCTGAGCCCTTTCTTATTTGCAATGGTGATGGACAGGTTGACAGACGAGATCAGACAGGAGTCCCCATGGACTATGATGTTTGCAGATGATATAGGGAACAGGTGGAGGAGATCCTGGAGAGGTGGAGATATTCTCTAGAGAGAAGAGGAATGAAGGTCAGCAGGACTAAGACAGAATATATGTGTGTGAATGAGAGGGAGGATAGAGGAATGGTGGGGATGCAGGGAGTAGAGATGGCGAAGGTGGATGAGTTTAAGTACTTGGGATCAACAGTTCAGAGTAATGGTGAGTGTGGAAGAGAGGTGAAGAAGAGAGTACAGGCAGGATGGAGTGGGTGGAGAAGTGTGTCAGGTGTGATTTGTGACAGACGAGTACCAGTAAGAGTGAAAGGGAAGGTCTACAAGAGGGTAATGAGACCAGCTATGTTATATGGGTTGGAGACAGTGGCATTGACAAAAAGGCAGGAGTCAGAGCTGGACATGGCAGAGTTAAAGATTTTAAGATTTGCACTGGGTGTGACGAGGGTGGACAGGATTAGGAATAAGTATATTAGAGGGTCAGCCTAGGTTGGAAGGTTTGGAGACAAAGCCAGAGAGGCAAGATTACATTGGTTTGGACATGTGCTGAGGAGGAATGCAAAGTATATTGGGAAAAAGATGCTAAGGATGAAGCTGCCAGGTAACAGGAAAAGAGGAAGGCCTAAGATAAGGTTTATGGATATGGTGAAAGAGGGCATGCAGGTGGTTGGTGTGACAGAGCAAGATGCAGAGGACAGGAAGAAATGGAAACAGTTGATCTGCTGTGGCGACCCCTAATGGGGGCAGCTGAAAGAAGAAGAAGTTAACATCTATTACTAGAATGGTATTTTATTTTTTCCAAATGGTACCCTGGAGGTGTGAATTATGAATAACCTAATCATGTTCATGCTGCATCTTAAAAGAAGTACACAGGTTATTTTTATAATAATAAAACAACAGGTCTGCCTTCCAGATGTACTTTTTTCTGTAGTACAAAATACAGACACCTTTTTTTGGCTCCAATACAAATAATACTGTGGGTATGACTAAGAACAGGATTCAGGAAAATACTCCACATTACAGAAAACTAGATGCAAATAATGTTTATTTTCTTTCTTATCCTATTCATCTCAGTATGAATTTTAGATCTCCATGCTTAGTGTAATATTTTCAGAAAATCCAGTACTTATGAGTACTAAAACAATAACATTTTTATAAAATAGATTTTAATGTGCTGAATGTGCATAGTATATTTGAATAATTGCTGAATTTAAGCATATTATTTAAAGGCTCTTCATAGTCATCAACAGCATGATGTTGTTGTTGTTTGTCTATCGGCATTTCCCGGTAAGGGGTCGCCACAGTGGAACCCTGGTCCACTAATGATTGGCAGTAGATTTTTACGAAACGCCGAGGTGCCAGCTCGACAACCAACCTTTAATGAAGGCATGCCCATTTACGCACGCATGTCTTTCAAACGCTACCCAACCACAGGGACGACATGCAGACTCCACACAGAAGGCACTCCCAAGCCCAGCCGAGAATTGAATGGGAGAACTTCTTGCTGTGAGGCCATAAAGGAGCCTAACTCAAATACCCCATCACCTTAAAGGACTGTCTGGTAAAGCGACTTGCTTGAGGTCTCTCAGTAGGTAAATGAAGGTGGAAAGATTCAAACACTGCACCCCTGACACAAGAAGCATCTCATTTGCAAGTCATCTGCACTAACTGCCACACAGAGTAAGATTTTTTAAATAAATGCAGAAATACTTTAAAATCCGATCTTGTAGGGTGGACTGGTATCACAGCAATATGCAACAATGACTGCACAATGGATGATGAAGATTAGACATTTCTGAGCATCACTCAAAATAATGTAAGCAATGCAAACTATATAACCTGAAGAATATCAACTCCTTCACACTTACTTGAGGATGTAAAAAAGGTACTGAAAAAAAATAGATTACTCAAATGCACCATGTTTAGACTACATTACAATTATGTAATTCAAGCTATTAATTACTTAATTCATTCTTCATGGCAATAAATAAAGCGAAAACAATTAAAGACAATATAAATCCCGCAGCAGCGTTTGATCAACAACTCACAAGTCATAAAAAAATCAGAAATATTACTGCATATATAATACTATTTATTTTTTGGAGGAAACTTACATGCTTGCAGGATGCTTACATCACAGCTTAATTAAGATTATTTGTTTTAGTCAACAGAATAGCTATCCCCTCTGACATCACTCAGCACAGGTCTAACCTACCTGAACAGTTGATCATGCTGTATTGTTGCAGCATATGCCCATAGAATTGACAGAGCTTGATTGTGGTTAAACAGGTTCCTCTGCAGGGTAATGAACCAGGCCTCTGTCAGCCATGCTAGTACCCTATTACTTGTCTGTCTCTCCCTGAACTACAATAAAACACTATTCAAATCTGTCAGTGTGCATACTATTTTCTTCTTTACTTTTACAATTATCACAGAACCATGCTGGTGGTGCTGCGGTAGCATTGTCGCCTCACAGTAAGACACTGTCCGGTTCGATTCTCAGCTAGAGCGTCTTCTACGTGGAGACATGCATGAATGGGCGTACCTTCGTTGAAGGTTGTGCATCAGGGCTGGTAACTCAGCACATAAAAATCAACTACCAATCATTAGCGGACCGGAGTTCTGCTGTGGTGACCCCTAACCGGGAAAAGCCGAAAGACACAACTACAACTATCACAGATATTTGGATTTCATTTAAAATTTTTATAGCAAAAACACTCACAACCATTTTCTAAACAAAATAAAACACTCTCATATCGAACATGCTTAGCATGAGAAACAGTAAACTTCTCTTCTCTTTAAATTCACAGTTAATAAAAATGCATCTGGCAATCCAGTAAAGTACAACAGACCTGCTGGGATTCATAAGAAAGTAGCATATATTGAAGCACTACTTAACTGGTATGTAAAGGGTGCAGTAATTTAAAAGACAGATGTGTAATGCATTTACTAACAGCCTAGGACAGCCCACTGTACACAAGTGTCCCATTTCAGAAGCAGCCCAGGGGTGCTGTCTGGTGAAGTAACTTGGTCAGAGTCACACAGAAGACAAATAAAGGCTGAGGAAATAAAAAATCTATACTACAAGAAGCAGCTCTTTAACAGCTTATATTTTATTATCTGTACTAAGTAGCAAACAAATTGTCATAGCACAAACACAATCCACTTTACACCTGTGTGCCTGCAAAAACAAAACAAAAAAAAAACTAAAAACGTATTCATAATTAAAATAATAACTTTAAATTCAGGCTTTATGCTGTCTAGTTTATCCGCATCTAAATAGTGAAAACACTGACAATATTCAACAAAACCAGGAAATCAAGAATCATATCCAAAGAACATGGCTCATACGATGATGCTCCTGTTGCTCCAAAGCAGTGCGTGGTTAACAGAACTGCACAAGTGCACACACGAGGTAAATGAGGGCTGATGGAATCAAATCCTCTACCACAGGAGCTACAGCTCACATCCTGAACCCCCAGTGCCAAGTGCAATACAAAAAAAATTCCAAAATGGTGGTCGCCTGGTGAGCTGCATCCACTCTGAGCTCCTCATTTTATCCTGCTTTCTTTAAGTTTTATTCTTCTCAAAGCTCTGTGACGTCACTAGGAACAAAGGAATTCTTCACTTCATCATAAAATCAACCCACTCAATACTCTTAGCTTTGAAAAAAGGTCTAAAATCAAACCTATAATCTATATTAAATCTCAAGGCCTCATACTCACTGTGTTTCAGAAGGCCTAATCTTGCTCCAGTATTTGGAAGACCACATGGCAAGGCAGCAAAAATCTTCAAATGATCCTATCACAATGGAGATACAGACAACAAAGGCTAAGTCTTCAGTAATTTTTTCACCAGAAAAAGAGTCCCTATCAAAAAGGCAAAAAACTAATAAACAACAGATGGAACTTAACAAAAATACTGTCAGCTCTAATGAAGACCCTGGCTTTCACATGGATGAACTAAAACAGGCCCTACAACCCATACACTCAGCTATCCAGAATTTTTCTGAACAGCTCTCAACAATAGTAAAATCCGTCACTCAGATTGCAGAAAGAGTGGGATCACTTGAACAAAAATCACAGGCAAATGAACTGCAAATACAAGCTCTAACTGAAGATCTCTGTGCTAAATCTACAGTCATAACAGACTTACAAATGAAAATAACTGACTTAGAGGCAAGAAGTCGTAGAAACAATATACTAATAAGAGGTCTTCCGGAGAGTTATGACAACCAAGGTTTAATTACTATTGCTAAACAAATCTTTGAATCTTTACTGCAACTTGATGATGAGAAGCCTGAAATCACCATCGAAAGAGCCCACCGTGCACTTCGTAGAAGACAGGACACCACAGTCCCCCGACAAATCTATGTTAAACTTCTCAACTTTCAAATCACGCAAAAAATATTAAGTGCAGCCAAAAAACATAAATTCCTCATGTGGAACAACCATAAAGTCTCCTTTTCACAAGATCTACCCTTAACCATTAAAGAAAATAGACAAAAGCTAGCTCCGTTTTGCGCAGATTTGATAAAAAGAAACATCCGGTTTCAAATGCGCTATCCCAACAATCTGATTTTTTACATCAATGAGGCGAGATATTCAGTTAACACACAAAACGAAGCAAAAACAGCTTTCATCAAGGTTTTTAACAAATCACCAGCCTCCTGATAAGTTACTTCTGTCATCGTGTCTACTTTTAAAGAAATACCATTGTACTGTTTGGGGCTATGAACATTCTGCTTAAAGCTTCATTTTCATTTACATGATCGACAACTTGCATTATTGTGTTTTTGCTCTTACCTGCTTTTAAAATAATCCAAAAGCTTTTTTTTTTTGTCTCCGTGTTGGGAGGATCAGTTCTCTCATATGTTGTTTCCAGGAGGGTCCTAATTTTCTGCAACACTCTGGTTTTTGTGTAACTTCCCGTGGTATTTACCAATGGCGCTTAGTGCGCGTTCTTCAGGATAGCGCTTCAACACTATTCCTTAAGACTTCATGTCCAATAACACTTATGGCAGTTAGCGCTTTGTTCGCGCTTCTCACAAGAATGCTGTCTGCTATCATAACGCTTAACAGCTAACTGCAATAGAAATTTCATTCTAACGATGTGATCAGCTGTTAACTCTGCTTTACAAATTACGTATTTTTACGTGCGCCTCTGCAAACCCGGGTCTGTTTACTTTACAGATGCTTGCAGGTCACGATCAGTTCCCTCAAAGCCACGAAGACAAAAATACCCTTCATATTAGTTCTGTTAGTCAGTTCTTAGAGTTTATTGATGTTGGGACTATCGCTAATCATATGGTGCGCAGAACTGCAGTCTAGACTGTACTGTTCTCCTAATTCATACTGTTTGTATAAAAATCTTTGTACTGTTCGTAACCAGGTTTTTCAAAACAGCTAAGCATTTATAACCTGACATTATTAGATAGCTAATACTGTTTTTTTTTTTTACTATATTATCAGCTACACAGATGTAAGCTATGTATTACAGAATATGTTAAACAACCTCACTTTATGTTGACTTGTTTTAATATGCAATCAGTTTGGCACATTTCTTTTTTGTACTATACTTGCTAGTCAACATTACTTGCTAATGTTTCAGCTACCCTCTCTATTGGCCTATTTTGTTATACTAGCTATATCTCATTTAATCAGTTGAGCATGGTAGTCTGAATTTCTTTGTTATTGTAGTGTTGTACTAAGTACTACATCATTAGGCAATCTCTATAGTACGTCCTAAATTGTACATGTCTATTCACATCTCTGGTTTTGGTGTAGTCTTATCAATACTCATTGAATTTTAGGAATATATGTCAAACATCCTTAAAATGCAAGACTATACGACTAGTGAAATTTGTTGTATCTCATGCAACCTTAATGATCTATGTGCCACATAGCGCTTTCGTTATACGGAAGGTCACCAGTTGATTTACATAACATGTTAAACCAATACGAGGGGTCTCTCAAAAATTTTCAGATGGGGGTCGGACTTAATGATATGATACAATAGTCTATCTGTCAGTTAGGAATTTTTTAACTATTAACATACATGTTTAGAAGTATACTCATTACATTCAATAAATTTGCTACTTTAGAATCTTTGCTTAGACCTAGACGTCCCGAGTGTACACCTCCGAATAGGCATGTAGATTCTCTTATACTCCCTATGTTCTAATTTAATACAGGAACATGCCACAAGATATCTAACTTCTATCTAATTATGGAGGCTCAGTGGTTGTTTTTGCAAGTACTCTAGGGTGATGTTCTTTTGGAAGATTTATCTTTTGTACATATGTATAGGTTGGTTTTGGCATTTGTGTGTGTGTTTATATACTTCTTCATACAAGGAGTATGGGTGGTTAGGCACTGGGGTTAGTCAGAAGAAGTTGTATGCTACTTTTTCCTGCATTGAAAATTTCCTTGCTAGAACAGTGTCAAGGATGTCTTGCGTTCTTTTTCTTTTTATAAGCCCAAAAGTAACTCCCTTTGAACAACTATTATTACATACAGATAAAAATAAAAATTTTTGCAATTTCTTTTTTTACTACCTTAATATACCTAACTAAATTAGGGAATTCAGTAGTTGGCTTTTAGATTGCTGGAATGTTAAAGGTCTACAAAATGCTGTAAAAAAGAACTTATTATTGCATCTTATTTTCAAATCACAGGCCAATATCTGCTTTCTTCAGGAGACGCACTTACCAAAAGAGGTGTGGGAAAAAACATCTAACAGAAAATGGATTAGGACTATAATTGCGGGAGGTGATAGCTCAAACTCTAAGGGAGTAGCCATTATAATTAAGAAACAATTTCAGGGTGCTATAAATGTATGTAATTCAGACAAAAATGGCAGGTGGTGTTATTTTACTTCCATATTACCGGATCTTACTAAACCAGTGTTATTTTTGAACATCTACGGTCCATGTACTCAACAACATCTCTTCCTCTTAGAAATATATAATATACTTAGCTCATTTCAGGATCACCTTTTTGTAATAGGAGGGGATTGGAACGCAGTGATTAACCCCAGTTTAGATCGTTCTAGTAAATCTGTTTCATACAATTCTCAAGCCTCTATAGCCCTTGAGGAATTAATGTCTGACTTTAACCTTATGGACACTATCGTCTTCAGTATTGACTCATCTAGGGACAACATGTACACTTTTTACTCTAATTGCCATAAAACATGGTCACGCTTAGATTTCTTTTTAATCTCTAAATATTTCTCCAGGTTCAAAAACACATTAAGATGTGAGCCTAGGCTATTATCTGACCATGCTAAAATTTCCCTTATGATTATATTCACATGTATTACTACTCCTCATATGAACTAGTCTCTTAACAATAACCTACTAAAACATAAGGAGATTATAAATAGAATTAACAACTCACTGTCTGAAGTATATGCTAACTTCGAAAAATCTCAAATTGCGACAGACATATTATGGGCTGCCTGCAAAGCCGAACTAAGAGGTTACCTGATCAGCAAAGCCTCCTTCTATAACAAACTTAATAAAGAAAAGGAAACAACCTTAGTCCAAAAATTAGCCTCCTTAGAAAGAAAACTAAAAGTACATCCTGACCCTGAGCTAGAGAAATTGATTAACGCAACACATAAAGAATTACTCTAGATTCATTTACACAATTTCTCGCTGCAGGAACAAAAACAAATTGCAGTCTACTCTGAATGGGCACAAATCCCCTCTAGAACTCTTTCTAGAATACTCAAAAACAACAATGGTGCTCCTACTATCTCTATTCTTCAATACAAGGAGAAAATATATAAATCAGACTCTGAGATAATTCAACTATTTCAGGACCTTTATACTGATATTTATAGCAAGAACTCCCACAACCCCTCAAAAACACAGATTGAAACATTTCTCAATTCCATCACTTTTCCATCTCTTAATCCTGACCAAGCATCTCTCTTATCATCTCCACTTACTATTCAAGAGATTCAAAATGTTATCAATAATCTTAAAATGGGCAAATCCCCTGGTCCTGATGGCTTCACTACCAATTTCTTCAAAACTTTTTGTCCAAAAATTGCCCCCATTCTTTTAAAAGTTTTTAATTTCATTATAAAGAATGGATTCACTGACTTACATTGGAATAATTCAAAAACAATTTTACTTCTAAAGAACAACTTAGAAAAATCAGACCCGCATAACTACAGACCTATCTCGCTTATAAATGTTGATATCAAAATATTTTCAGCTATTTTAGCTAATAGACTCAGGCAGGTTTTACCATATATATTATCACCGGATCAAGCCGGGTTTATGTCCAATAGACATACATGGGATAATACACTAACTCTAGACACTCTCATACAGTTCACTAAAAAAGAGAAGAATCCGTTGTATGCCCTGACCCTAGATGCATCGAAGGCATTCGACAGAGTTGATTGGGATTTTATGTTCTCTACGTTATCACATTTTAATATACCTAAAATATTCTCTGACATGATCAGAACTCTTTACACAAACTCATACACCTACTTGTATATTAATAAAAAAAGATCTGATTTGATTTTGATTACTAATGGTACAAGACAAGGCTGTCCACTTTCTCCATTTCTCTTTAATTTATTTCTTGAACCATTTCTTCTATATATCACTCAAAATACACATCACACTATACCCAAAATTCTCAACACACAAGTAGCACTTTCGGCCTTTGCTGATGATTTAAATCTCTACTTTCAACTTCCTAACTCAGATCTACCTAAAATCATAAATGCCATTACTGCTTTTTCTAATGCTTCTGGTTATCAAGTTAACAATAAAAAATCCCACATTCTCCCAATTAACCCTGAAGCTCACAAACCCTTCTTCTTCCCCCAATCTTCTTTTCATATTTCATATACTCTTAAATATCTTGGCATTAACTTTGAACATAATCAAGCCTCCATGTTTCAAAACAATCTCCTAAAAGCATGGTCTATTATATGTCAAGATCTACAAAGATGGAAGCTTTTGAAGTTAACTTTTCTCTCAAAAGTAGCTATTGTGAAAATGAATATTTTACCCAGACTTCTGTATCAATTTAGTGCGACAAACATAATTATCTCAAATAACTTTTTCTCACAAATCAATAAAGTTTTAGCAAAATTCCTTTGGTTTCCTAAGAAGGTCAGGATTTCGTTCTCCAAATTAAGTCTACCCAAGGAGAAGGGTGGGGTGGGCCTTCCAAATTTTCACCTTTATTACGTGATTATTTGCTCTAATAACTTATGGTCCATCGCAAACTGGAATAGCAAAGCTCAAGTCCATTATCCAGCATGGCTTAAGATATGGCACAGACATATTCTCTCTAATAAAATTAACCCTAAAGCTATTCCTTTTTTATCACCTACCTTCCTAAATAGCTCAAAACTTTCCCCCCTATTGAAATCCAAGATAAAACTATTCCAAAAATTGATTAAAGACATCAATCTTCAGCATGACTTTCTTCTGCTTCAACCTCTACACCTCAATCCAAACCTTAAAATTAACAACAGGATGATAGATCTCACTGAATTCCCTCTCATCAAAGACCTGAAAGTATGGGATATTATTAAACATAATTCTTTGTCTCTTGCCGAACTACGTCTAACCCTTAAGGTCAACAAAAAGTACACGGTTATTCTCCGGCAACTAAGAGAAATTACATATTCACAAACTAATAGTCTTCTTCTTGATTCGCAGGCAATTGATAAATTAAACTTAATCATAACTACAGTTTCTAACAACAAGAAAACAATTTCCTCGTCATACAAATTATTATTCCCATTATTATACAAAAGAAACTGTCTTTTCTCCAAATATTGGGATAATCAAAACTCTCTTATTCCAGAGGACCAAAAACTATTGGCTATAAAAACTACTATAGAACTATCTCCTTTCAAAAAACTCCTATACACTCAATTGATGTTAAATAATAACTCCTATTATACCCCTGTAATAATTAACAAATTTAATCCCAATCATTCTTCTTTCTGCACATGTTGTCCTGGTGTGAGAGCTGATTTGCTACATATTATGTGGTACTGCAAGCACTCCCATAAATTATGGTGTTCCCTCAAAGTGCGTCTCAAAAAAATGGGTTATTACAGTTCTACCCTTGCTTGGGAAACGGCTATCTTAAACATTCCCCCTCCTAGTTTGCCTAAACTACACCTCCATACTCTAGTAATACTATGTTCACTCATAAAACTTTACATCACTTATAACTGGTTAGATCGTACCAAAATGTCTTGGCCGGGATTTAAAGATATGGCTTTCAGGTATATCTCTGCTCAGAAATTCATTATAACTGGACCCAAGAAGAGAGTCTACTTCAGTAAACTTTGGAGGGGATTGTTTGAGGTAATTATGTGTGATTAAAATTTAAGTTAATTCACAAAATCTCCCCTATACTCATTTTTCTTGTTCAAGGGGTATGTTTTTCTTTTTCTGCATGAAACAAATGGGGCTGTTTATATTTGGTCTTTTATCTTGTGACACTGTTTATACTTAGTCATTGTAGCATTGTAAATATTGTAATTTTAGGTTGCTGATGTTAGGTAGTATACTATGCATACTTCAGGGTGTGTCTACTCTTTCACCCTTTCAAAGTATTTCCATTTGCATGTCTTTTGTTCTTGTCTTATCAATATTATCGAAACCAGTATGTAATTAGTATTTGTGTAATTCCTACTGTTTTTCAGTCTCTTATGTATGCGTGGTTTATATTATGAAAAATAATAAAAATTTATTTGGAAAAAAAAAAAAAAAAAAAAAAAAGTGCAATACAAAAGTAAAAATGGAGGGGAAGGGCTCAAATTTACACCACTAACACAAGAAATAGCAGCGTTAACCCACTATACACAAGGAGTAGTGTGATGCAGGAAGCAAGTATTTATATGTACACACACACACACACACACACACACGCACACACACACGCACACACACGCACACACGCGCACACGCGCACACACACACACACACACACACGCACGCGCACACACGCACGCGCACGCGCACACACACACACACACACACGCACGCACATGCGCACACGCACACGCACACACACACACACACACACACACACACACACACACACACACACACAGGTGTGACTGTCAATCAAAGCTTGCTCAAAGTCACACAGCGGGCAAAAGGAGGTGAAAATGCTCAAACCCTGTACTTGACTAAAGGAAACAATGCAGTGAAACTGCATAGAAGTCTAATGACTGGCATTATTGACTGACTGTAAACCCCAATGACTTTTATCCTTTAGTGACTTATCAAAAAATGAAGTGAGCGAATGTCTGGAAGTTTGTGCAGGGGAGTTATGGCTATAAACTGTTAATGAGCTGCTTCCAATAATCAAGAATAAAGGTTTGATGCTTTCTACTTCCATTTGCCTGCCACTAAACCCTAATGCTTACTGTGTGACTTGAGCAAGTCACTTAACCAGGCAGTGCTCAGTGATGAGCTTGACCCTGATGGAGTCATTTTAGCAGATAAGTGTTTTAAAGCTACTGCTGGCTGGCAGGATGAATATCTGGAAATACGCACACATGCACACCATAGGTCTCAATCGTCCTGAATTAACCGCAAGCACCCGTTTTTAAGCTTAAATAAGCTTACTTTCCCCATTGCCTGGTTTGGGTGCAAATACACCCGAGATCTACAGTAAAGCATGCTCTGTTCTGGCGGTAGATGTCTCAGAAAATCAGAGCATTGCTTTACTGCACCTATTTTGCATGCAGCCAGCCAGCATGCTTCAATCATTTCCTGTATTATGCAGAAGCGGAACTTAAGCGGCTGCAGCGGACCTGGTATGGATGAAGGGCTCAATTAGGTCTGCTTAGTCTGCATATCAAGGCAGCATCAGCATGGTGGAAGGCTACCAATCTCTGGGGACTGAGCTACTTGGACAGAAGGAGAATATCGTTGTTCGTTCGTGCCATGGTTGGATAATTGGATGCCCACTCAAGAGAAGAACTAATTGTTAATTCATCTTTGATCAAGGGACACTGAGAGGGGGAATTTTATAGCTCCAGCTTGCCTTGGTTCATCGTTCATGTTCGTGGGTGTGTGGAATTGTTCCCGGGAGGTCTGTGGTTTCTCATTCTCCGTCCCTGTGAGTTTGATCCGATCGAGGATTTTATTTTATTTTATTTTCAGTTCACTAAAAGCTAAGTAAGTAAGCTGCTCTAAAAAAACAGTCAGAATAGAAACACAGGTTTATGTGCGGGGTAAGGGGGGGTTAAGTTTACAGTGGCTTAAGAACTTCTGGATGACATAAAAGATTGAAACAATACTAATGTCTAACTTAAATTAGTCAGAGAACTAGCAGCATAATCTATGCTCATACCTCATAATCTTTTGCTGTGCTACTTGTTATTGTGATTGTGTATAGCAAGTGTGAAAGTATAGATATGAAATCTTTAGTGGATGCAAATAGCTTTTGTTGCATAAAGTATCTATGTAAGAAAGTTGATTTGGCAGTGTTAGTGCTAATCCTGCTAATTATTTCACTTTGTGTTAAATGTTATATTTGGCGGAATTTTTATAGACCTTGTTTCCAGCTTTCTTGTGCATTGTCTCTCACTTTTTGCAAGTGTTTTAAGCACTAGGGTTAATCAATGTACCAGTTGTAGTTGCATGAGTAGCCAATTTGGAGCAGCCAGTTGAATAATTACTTGCAGCTATTACTTAAGAGGAAAGGCTGACATTTTTTTTTTCACTAGTAGAGTAAGTCTGTGTAAAGACTGGCCTGTTATGAAAACAATAAGAGAGTTCCTATTGATGCACTCAGAGTTGCAATTTTCTTCCTTACGCAAGGTTTTGGTGAAGAACTTTAGGGTTGTTTTGATGCATCCCAAACTCAGGTGCATAGATTAGACCAAAAAAACAAACATATTAGTCATAGGTGATTCCATCATGAGACACGCAGATGTCCCTCTCACCCGACTGGATAAGGAAAAGGTCATGGTCAGTTGTCTGTCAGGTGCCAGGATCTGCCATATCACAATGCACTGAAGTCTGTCAACAACAGGTGCTGTTATGACTCCGTCATAGTCCATGTTGGTGTGAACAACTTGAGACATACCTCTCTGGACTGTATGAAGAGACACATGACTAAGCTCTTAGATTATATGTCTCAGGCAGGTACCTTCCTAGCCTTTTAAGCAGCATTTTACCTTCACCTAAAATGATGCCTCACTACAAACAGAAAATTATTAACTTTAATAATTGGTTTTATTTCTGGTATCATTCTAAGGGGATCCAGTATCTGTCATTCTGGGATGACATGATCGACAGACCTCGATGCTTTGCCAGAGATGGTCTTCATCTGACCCCTGGGATTTTGGCTACCTGCTAAGGCTCTTGCCACCCCATAATGCCTTTTTTAGGCAGTGTCTCAACCTGTTACTGCAATAAATCTGGGCAAAGCGTGACAAAATGGGGGGGGGGGGCAATGGCCCAAAAATAGGGGCAGATTTTAAATATTGCCCTTATAAACTTAGAAAGTTGCTAGAGTAACAGGGTTTGTGTTAACATACATTTTCTTAAACATTTGAAGTCTGAAACTCAAGTGTATGTCATTATTTAATAACTTCTATGCTCAGATCATCCCAGTCATTTGTTAGAAAACCATAAATTTATGAAAACACACCAAAAATATGAATAAAAAAATCTGGGCATTCTGCGAAAATCTGGACAGTTCAGAGGTATGGGCTTAAGTGTTTTCTATAAGAGTGGAAGGAGGCTGGCATGAAGCTGCTGGGACCGTGAAGAGACACACGTTTCTCTGCTAGCCTGATAATTAAGCTGCAGTGCACCATTATTCTGTTTTTTTCTTTCCTGACTTGTGTTTATGTGAGCGCTTGTTATTTATTCATCAGTTTCCTTCTTAATTGCCCTAGAATGATGTCCTTCTTGCAGCATGCAGACTTTGTCCACACAGTGATTACGAGATTTACTTAAGGATCTTTGAAATGTTGCTAGTTGAAGCAAAGTAGTTCATATGTGCTTCTTATAATATGCTGTATCAGTTGAGCCTTTTTAAGTCCATGTAGTACGTAAAGTCGGAGTGCTTTTAGTATGCTTATGAGGATGGGAGGAAAGTAAGGTCCGTCTGCCATCAGGTGCCTGTAATACACAGAACAAGTGAAGTTAACAATGTTCTAATTTAATAATTGATGACCTATGTGTCACAGAGTTTGTTTTTTAGATCTTTGTGCTTTATGGGTTATAGGCATTGCAGGACCACAACATTACAACATAATCTGTGTCTGCCTTCTGGAAGTGATATCAGAGAACTGAGCTGTTTTGTTTCCCTCCTCCTCTGCATTTTAGTATTTTGAGTTTTATTCTGGATTTAGTCTTTTGATATCTATATTTTATTTTTCTTTACTTTTCAAATGTTTTGTTTTATTTTTATTTTTAACTATGTATGCTTAATCATGTTGTCTGTGGTGGTTGTGGTTGTCAGAAAATGTGAATAGTTTTATTGTAAGGATAACAATACATTGAATGATAATGCTTTACAGTGATGAATAATGCCCTTTCTGAATGGCATTTTTTATGGGTGACTTGCTTACCTTGTTGCATAAAAAATATTGCATCTTATCTAGCAGTTTTAGTGAACAATGGATTACTAATTTGCTAGTGTCATGATGGACTTGTCGAAAAACTCTTGATCAACCTCTGGTTACTATCTCCATATTTTAAACTCTGCTGACAGTGGGGCTGTGGCCAGCAACTAGATAAAGCAAACAAAATAAGCTTTGAGACAGCTGATCGTCATGTACTATTAACAAAAGTTATACTCTTGTAACTTCTGTAGCAAGGCTATTTATTGCTCCTAAAAGTTATTTCATATTGAAAAGATCTGGTCAAATCCAAAAGTAATAGGTGGGCTAGTGACAAATTTTAAGTATTGCTCTTATAAAATTATAAAGTTGCTAGAATAAAAGTTCTTGTGTTAACAAGCATTTTCTGAAGGATATGACATATGAAACTGGAATGGTTGTCATTATTTAGTGAATTCAGTTCTCACTGATTTGCCACAAAAATCATGAAAACCACAACTTTTAAGAGGAACAGACAAAAAATATGGGGTAAACATTTGGAAATTCTATGAAAATCTGGACAGTTGAAGTATGATCCCAGTTGCTGGCGAAACTGGCACAGTAATATAGGTTCTGAGTTGATTCACAGGAGGGCCCTGGTTTCTGGCAATAAGAACTAGGTTGATGCTGTGTAGAATCATATCCATGATTTGTCAGTTTTACAATGTGCTCCTTGTCTTCACTTCCTGTGTGTGTTATGAATCATTGCATAATGAGCTTTCTCTTGGAAATGTTATGAAACATTTGCAGTAATGAACTTTCCCTCGGGTCTTTTATGAGTCGTTTGCAATAAGCATTTTCTTAGACACATTATGAATTATTTGCAACAATTACCTTGGGTGGATTATGAATTATTTGCAGTAATGTATTTTTACTTGGATCCATAGTCATTTGCAGTAATGAGATTTTCCTGGATACATTATGAATTATTTGCAATAATAAAGTTTTTCTTGGATGCATTATGAGTTATTTTGAATATATTTTTTCCTGGATGCATTATTGATTTGCAATATTGCTTACTCACATTTTGAGTATGTGCGGTCGTGTGTATTACTCAGTCTTACTGAGTTGCACACACGTTTAGAGGTTCCTGGATTGCATTCTCATCTTTTATCTGAATCATTCATTTTTTTCAGAAGCAAAGGCATGGCTGAATCACAGAACAGCATGGTACAACCCACAATAGAAGGTGGTGCAATGCAAATTTTATTACACTGTAATAGTGCAACAGCTCAGAAGGGTAAGAATGTTTTTGACTACTGTTTACCATCATACCAGCTTTGTTTACTGTAAGTAAAAGTGTAGCATCACAGCACACCTGTGAATTACCTTGATGCCTTCTAATTACACCCCCCCCCCATTTTTTCGTCTCTGAAGATGCTGCCTCTGAAAAGAAGAAGCGAATGACCACATTCCAAAGTAGCTGGAAGGTCACCTTTGACTGGATAATGGAAAGCAGGCGTGGTCCAGGCTATGCATTTTGCAAGACGTGTGCTACTAATATTAATGTCGGATATGGAGGGAGGAATGATTTGCAGCGGCATATGGACACTGAGAAGCACAAGATGAGCACCAAGCATTCGACTGGGAGGAAGGTGACAGAAATATTTGCCACTCAGCAAACTAATGCTAAAGTGTTGGAGGCTGAAGTAGCCTTTATGGGCCTACATGCTGAACACAACTTGCCATTTATGACTGGGGATCATTTCCTGAAGTACATGAAGAGGTACTGCATGGATACGGAGGTGGTACAAAAAATGACCTGTGGACCAACAGAGGCTGCTTGCATTTTAAGAGATGTAATGGGGCCAAAGTTTCAGCAGGATGTTGCATAAGTTTGTCAGAAAGTGCCATACTGTTTGTACCTCGACCAGAGTACACATATGGGGGATGACAAGTTGCTTGTCATTTTACTTGGCTTTTTTGACCATGGCATTGGCAAAAATGTTGTTAGATTCCTTGACATGCCTGCTTGTAACAGTGGAACTGGCCAGGCCATTTATGACTGTGTAATGGAGACTCTGAGCATGTCTGACATTCCTGTGACCAACATGGTGGCTCATTCATCAGACAATGCTGCATCCATGATTGGTAAGTGGAATTCAGTGCTATCCAGATTAAAAGAGGTTAATCCACATATTTTCAACATGGGCTGCTTGTGCCACATTGCTGATTTATGTATTAAATCTGGTATAAAGGCAATGGCTGTACCTGTAGAGGAACTGATATCACACATTTATTGTCACTTTTTCAGCAGTGCACAGCATCAGCAGAAGCTGAAGGAATTTGCACTGTTTGTGGATATTGAACCTCTCAAAATTATCAGATATGCCCCCACTTGATGTCTGAGTTCGGTAAAAGTCATAAAAAGAATACTTGCCTTGTGGCCCACCCTGATATCATAGTTCTTGTCTGCCAAAGTGGATCTAATAGCTGACAGACTGCAGAGCCACGACATCGGCCTGGCATTCTTCTTCCTGCAGTATGCCATTGAACTACTGCATAACTTCAATATGCAAATACAAAACAGGGAAAGGAAATTGCTCCCATTGCATAATGAGATCCACAAAGTACTGCAGGCATATGCTAGTAGGGTACTGAAAGCATCAATTGCAAGGCAGTTTTTGGGCAATATAAGTAGTATTGATGCAATTCTTGAAGTGCAGGACAACCTCTTAGAAGACGGCAAAATTCATATTAGTCCTGATGCCGAAACATATTTGGACAAAAATTCGGATGATATCAGGGGTACTACAGTGGAGCAGAAACTATTCAAGAGACCCAAACAATTTTACTCTGCAGTGCTATTAAAAATGAAAAAGCATTTCCCTGGAAAAGATCCCCTGCTGCAGAACATGACCGGTTTATTGGATCCAGCTATGAAACTGCAGCTTTCTTCAACTGTAATAGCAGATATTGGCACTTGTCTCGGTTTCTGTAGTTCACAAGTGGAGCGATGCAAACTGATAGATGAGTTTTCAGTATATCAGATGACTTGACTGGTCATATGGATGTGACGCATTTAATTTTTTAAAGTACTGGTCGATGGTGCGTACAAGACCTCCCAACTTTTCAAAAGCTAATGAGACGTGTTGTCTGTTTGCCGTACTCAAACAGTGAAGGAGAACGGGCATTCAGCATGGTCTGCAAAGTAAAAACTTGGCTCAGACAGTCACTTGGCCCAAAAACATTAATCACTTTATTAGCAATAAAGATGAACAAGGACAATGACTGCTACTGTGTAAAACATCCTAAGGACAATGACTGTTACTGTGTAAAACATCCTAAGGACAATGACTGTTACTGTGTAAAACATCCTAAGGACAATGACTGGTACTGTGAACGAGGACAATGACTGGTACTGTGAACGAGGACAATGACTGCTACTGTGTGAAACATCCTAAGGACAATGACTGGTACTGTGAATGAGGACAATGACTGGTACTGTGAACGAGGACAATGACTGGTACTGTGAACGAGGACAATGACTGGTACTGTGTAAAACATCCTAAGGACATGCTGGAAGCAGCAAGAAAAGCAACAGCGGCTTACAACAAACATTCCTCCACGGCATCAGGTGCAGAAACTACCGCTGCCTGGCAAGATGCTGAAGTTGGATCAGTAGTCTGAATATACTTGCCTTATTCCATGTATTGCTTCTGTTCCATATAAGCACCATTTTTAAAGGGTATTTGTGAGGGGGGGTGAGCTGAACATGTCTTACTTTAATTTTGTACAGTTTTCTGAAAAATATGAATAATCTTTTATTTTGACATGTCAATGTATATAATTCTCTAATACAAAAATGTTTAAAATGATGCCCTGTCTTTCTGTAATTGAATGACTGGGTGGACGCATCCATTAATGCACTTATTTAAATATGCATATCTTATGTTAGTTAGGTGTCCCTGAATGTCCCTGATTTTAAGGTCCTTTGTCCCTGATTCTCTGATCTGGAGGTTGAGAGGTATGATACACACACACACACACACACACACACACACACACACACACACACACACACACACACACACACACACACATATAAAACAAAAGAGTGAATTCCTCTGTCCTCCACTTCAAACTCAACCCAGAAGGAGCAGGAGCAGCCTTAGGTCAACTGGTGCCCTAGGCAAAAGGGCTCCACGGCGCCCCCAACCACACCCAGTGCCCCCATCCTGGTCTACCTACATTAAATAAATACTGAAAAAGTGCCCCTACTAGAGCGGCGCCC
The DNA here is from genome assembly GCF_019279795.1 of Protopterus annectens. Lineage (NCBI taxonomy): Eukaryota > Metazoa > Chordata > Ceratodontiformes > Protopteridae > Protopterus > Protopterus annectens. The sequence goes on from NC_056730.1 coordinate 952,945,320, forward strand.
TAGGCGACCGCCTAGTTGGCCTATGCCTAAGGCCAGCTATGAGAAGGAGCACCTGTCGGCTGTACTTCCTGTGTGTGCTTCCTGTACATCAGTCCCCTAGTAGTGTTAATGGGGGGGGGGGTTAAATTCAAGAATGGTGAATAAATGGGGAAAAAAGTTAAATTGTTTTGCTGGCTATGGCACCCCCCCCGAAGCTGTGGGCCCTTGGCGACTGCCCATTACCACACTGCTCATCATAAACAAGACCTGAAGGCAATTACATCCGTATCTGAGGTACCATCCTCACTTGCAGAGAGAAAGCTACTATTTCCTGGGAGAGAATCACAACCTTTGATCTAGGTGTGCTGATTTTCATTCTGATCACTGCACACTCAGCAGCATATTGCTCCAGTACATACTGGAGATCTCAGACACATAATGCAACAAGGACAGCATCTCCTGTAACCAACAAAGATGCGAACATTACTTCAACAAACTGGATACTATCCAGATCTTGACTGAACCATGATATTCTCTTTTTGAAAATCAGAGATGGATGGAAGACTACACACACACACACACACACACACACACACACACACACACACACACACACACACACACACACACACATATATCTATACACACACACACACACACACACACACACACACACACACACACACACACACACACACACACATATCTATACACACACGCACACACACACACACACACACACACACACACACACACACACACACACACACACACACACACACACACACACACTCACTCACACACACATATGGGTTCACTAGACAATCTCAAAATGCAGAAATGTCAAATTTCAGTATTTCGAGAGCGAATAATGGAAAGTGCAGTTATGCAAAACTGCACTATGTCAAATGCGGAAATGTCAAATCCAATGTCATGGTGTCACGTTCATGATGTGTGGTGCGATTTGTGGATTTATCTGAGGATTCAGGTAATTGGTGTTTATGTAAGGGTATTGGGTAGGGATTTTAGTGTGTGTGAGTGTGTGTGTAGTGGTGGTTTGTGTGTATTTGTCTATTTAGTGCAAACTCGGAGTTAGTATATATAAGTAGGGGGTGTGCAGGGTGGCTTGCCCCCCTGCTTATAGGTAGGGTAGGTGTGTTTGTGTGTTATGTTGTGTTTGTGTGTGTTGTTTTGTTTGTTATAGTGTAGTTAGGTAGGTGTATGTCTGTGTGTTTGTATGCTGGTGTGTGTTTGTGTGCTGGTGTGTGTGTGTTGGTATGTGTGTGTGTGTGTGTGTGTGTGTGTGTGTGTGTGTGTGTGTGTGTGTGTGTGTGTGTGTAGTCACGATTGTGCTTTTCGCGGTTGTGGGTTTTTGGGTATGTGGGTTTTCTGCTATTCAGTCTCGAAATACTGAAATTCGACATTTCAGTATTTCGAGATTGTCTAGTGAATCCCTATATATATATATATATATATATATATATATATATATATATATATATATATATATATATATATATATATATATATATATATATATATATATATATATATTGTTTCCTTTCTTAATTATTATACATAAGGCTATCCCATTTCAGTTTATTGAAACTATCACTTCTAATTACACTGCAGAAATCATGAATATTCATTAGTTACTATCAACTGTGCTTGATGCAAATAGGATGTGATATTTGACTGTATTGCCATTATTTTTATTCAAGCTTGTGCATACATCTCCAAAAATGCTCACTAGTTGTATTTGCAAATGCGTCTTTCTATATAACTGTTTACTGCTTGTGTGTTGCCTTATCTAAGGTCCTGCTCATGCAGAAAAATATCACTTGGCCAGTGCACGTACTGGGTAAACCATTTCAAATAAATTAAGGAAGACAATGCTAATCCACTTCCTGAAGGCCAGTATGAATTCTTATTGGTCCTCTCCCTGAATCCTGGGCTCAGCTAACAGATGAAGTCTCCTTTCCAACACTCTAGGATATACTTTTCAAGGAGGCTGGGAAATGTGACCCTTCTATAACAACAACAACACACCCTATTGTCTCCCTTTTTGAAAATGGAGACTATTACCTTAATTTGCCAATCCAGAAGTACTGGCTCAACCTTCTTTACAACAGTGACCAAGGATGACAACCATGACACCCCAGCAATGTCCAGTTCTCATCTGCTCCTGCAGCCTTGTTACAGATTAAATCTGCTTAATTACCATAGTAACCTCATCAACCAAATAGAATCCATTTATACCATCTACTTCTGACACTGCTTCCTAGAAGAGGGCATATCGACCATATTCAAGAGTTCCTCAAAATGCTCATTCACCTTTTATCAGTATCCATACTCAAGTAGTATTGCATCACCATTGCTGAGAACAGTATGGATAATGTCCTGGCTCCTCCTCCTTTGTCACTGGATGGCTGAACAGAACTTCTTTCAAGCTGACCCAGTGTCATTCTCCACAGTCTTAGCTAAACTCACCCCAGACCTGGGTTTTTGTTTCAGCAACTGCCACAGCTGCTGCTTTCTTAGCTTGTTGCAACTTATCAGATAACTCCAGATACTCTCCTGCTAGCACTACACTTTCTTTAACATAATAGCTTTCCTTGCCTCTGATGTCCACTAAATGCTCCTAGCATTATTACCAACTCCAACTCAATATCTGAGCTCCTTTTTGGCCACATCTCCACCTTGCCTCTGCCTCAGCTGCATTGATCTTGAAAATAATTCATTCGTACTCCATGTTATTGATTGACTCAGATATAACGGAGAAAGTCTTCTGGGGGTGGCAGCTGAGCTCACCCCACATGGAAACATCAATAAAGCATTCACAACACACACTTGGAACGTCTGAATTTTTTTAGATCTGTCCAGCTGCTACTCCAGCCATCTGATTGAACTCACTGCTGTGCTGATCAGCTGAAAGCTCAATATCTCTCTTTCTTGACTCACTTTCCACAAAGTATGGCCTCAAATCTGGTGACATCACTACAAAGTCAATCACTAACTTTTGACAGAAGGTACTCTGGTGTGAAAGTACATTTAGAAGCCTCTATGTATTCAACAGGTTTTTGTTTCACCTCCACTCCCCAGATGAATGGTGAAGTAGCCTTGTAAAACTATGGAATTTGTAGGAGGTACCTTACTCAGCACCACAGTTATGGTCTCTAAAAATGTCAAAAACTCTCAGTAGCTGTTAGGTACATATGGTCAAACAGTAGAATGAGTTTTCCTCAACCTGGCTCCATAATGCAAAGGGATGGAGCCCTTATTATAACCAGGTGACATGGTTCAAATAGTAGCTCCAGCACTGGAGGAGCCAAGCAGGGAGAGGAAGGAATGAATGGGTCACGGCCTGCTCGGCTCTTCTAGGAAGGTGAAGAGGATTGCAGGCATGTAGAGAACCCATAGGGAAAGCATTATTTTTCTGGTGGATACTGGGGAAACCACTTTCCATGCTTGAGGGAGAGGGGCTGGGATGTATGCTGGCAGCATCTCTTGTAAAAATGAGGGAGTATCAGCACAGACAGCCTATTGTGTATCCCACTTTGACTACACTAGTCAGGTGTTCACAGAGGAGAGTAGGGCTTAAAGCAGAAAACCCACAAACCAGCCTTGATGGCCTGTTTGAATGACAGCCCCTCTTGGTTGACCCTCACCCAGTGATGAGGAAAAAACAGGCACATTGGCCATGAGGGGGCAAATGATCTACAGGCAGTGGGGGCAAAACATGAAACAAAGGACAAGTTTTCCATTCTGTAACTTGCAGTTACATTGAGGTGATCTCATTTAAGGCAGCAAACTCCAACTAAATGGCATCCAGCTGGTAGTTTGTATCTCCACACACACCCAGGCTCTCCCATCAACATCATAGAAGAAAAGAGACCACCCTTCTCATGAAGTCTGGTTCCAGAGCCAGTATTGTGTGTAAAAGCAAGGCCAATTAAATACAGCTGATAATTTTCAACCTTCCACGCAAGTACTCTTTTTCAAGCATGAGAGGACATTCTGTATCACAACAGTGAGTTTCCATTGCCACAACATAGTCCTGCTTGAAACTTGACTGGCATCCTACTTGTCCTCCACCCTTTACCTTGCATGTGCTGAACCCACATAGTAGTTTCACAGAACTCTTTGGGCTTTGTACAGCTGGGCTACAAGTGTCACCTAGCTGCCTGGGTTGACATGAATACCATCCCCAGGGCCTAGCTTCAGAGGTGAGCCTGGTATCCGTGTTCTCATATTCTTTAACTGAACAACTTTGGTAGGGCATTCCAAATCACTGTCTGATATCTTCTCTTAGAGCAGTTTATCAAGGTCACCCTACCAACACAAACATCCAGACAATAAAGTTCTGATGATGTCAAAGGCATACGTATCTCTCCACTATGACACATTCATGATCCTAGGAGGAGGTTTTATTTGCTTTCTTTGTAATATGTTCAACGATACATTTATTAATATTCTATAATGTTTGGCTTCAGCATTTTAATAAACCTGACTGACTGCATCAAAAAGGGGGCATACAATAAATAGAAGAAGGTATACAGTAAGCAAAAAAGGATCAGGCCACTCGAGAGCAGTAGCACTATGGCAGACTAAACAGAAAGCACATATCTGAGATTTGCAGGTAAACTCCTGCCTTGGGCATTCATCTCTTTCTCTGCTTTCTCAGCTATAAAATGTTTGCCTAACACCATGCTAAAATGCCACAACATTTGCTGTAAGAAAATAAATCTACCTGCAGTTTGTTGGCATTCCCTTTCAAGTTAAGGACTATTAGAAATTTTCACTGAAATGACCTCTCCTAAGATAAAAGCTACTTTTCTGTAAGTCATTATATTCAACTATATATAACTATATATCAGCTATTGTTCTTATAGCACTCCTCTCAAGACTGTGCAGCCATTACAGCATTTAAACTATAAATGATACTGTACACAGTGTAACCTTGTAGTCTTTTAAAATGCACTTAATTATATTATTTAACACAACCAAGTCTTGCGGCACGCATCAGTTTTACAGCTGGATCTCTCTGGCAAAAGGATCAGTAATGATAAAGTTTCACAAGGTCACTAAACTAATCAATGCAGTGACATCTCCCACCACAACTGCAGTACATATATCAAAGCTTCACCTAAGCACAGAATTATAATTTTTATAAACATATCAGAGATTTTTTTGTGATATTTCTCTGATCTTTTAGCCAGGCTTCTTTCACTTCCTATATGCTCATTTAGAGAAAAAAACATGAACAGGTATAACCTAGTCTACATAATCAAAATCTGTTTGCTTCTTTTGCGTTCCTAGGAAACTGAACTGTGGTTTATAACATAAATTATGCCTTTACTTATTGAAAGAAGTTGAGTTTGCAGTGTGCCATATGTATTTTACAAAGTTTCAATTGCATTTTCATTGTTGTAGCATTGCTTTCTATGCTGTCTTCTGATCAGAGACTTGCCATCATGTTAGCATTGTGTGTAAGTGGGAGCAGTACTGACAAACATTTGGTTATAGATGCACCATGTCATCTCCTCTAAATGTCCCCTACCCAGTCGCAGGACTACTATAGTGGATACAGAACTTTGGTGAGAAGGAAAATGCTGTCATCCTGAAGGCAGCTTGGGATCATGGTGTGTACTTTTTTGTTTATAATGATATGGGGACAGACTAAGAACATCTGTGACTGCAAGTCATCATAGTCACCATACCCAGAAAATGAAGAAACACTGGAGTTTATGCTACTATTTCAGGTAACTGTATGTTTTGGAATGTGCACCTCTGGTGTTTGTTCTCAACTTTCACATGGATTTTCCATATATTTGGAACCATTACAGCATTGTTGTGGCCATTTAAACATACCATGATTTCTGCCAACCACAACTAGGAATGTATAAAACAGATCACTTGTTAGTGTTTAATGTATAAATCAGATAATAGCCACTGCAAACCTTTTCTGCAAAGGCACCTCAGGATTATCTGCCAGGCAGCCTATGCCATTAACTGCACCACCTCTGGTAGCAGCAGTCACTAAACTGTGGCTTCAGAATGTCCCTGATGCAGTGCTCATGGCTAACCATTATGTACTGCCAATCTCAGCAAACATGTATCCTGCATTGTGCTCTAAATGTTATGCTATGTATAATGACCGCTCTATGCTATATGTTATGCGTGTATGCTGACTGACATATGTCACTCATGTTTATTTTCTACTGATATGGAGGCCATGGAAATGGATACAGATGCAAATGAAGCCACTGCACTGATGCTATGTTGTACTTTTCATTATTTATATTACTTTGTGTTGAACTGTTTCTCATGTCATGCCTGCAGCATATTTTGATGTTGCTCTGCCCTACTGATTTGCATGAATCAATTGCAATATGTAAAATGTCCATGCTTTTATGCTATATAGTACTTTATTATGTTTTACTACACTGCTAGGAGAGGTATTTTATTTATAAATCTCAGACAAAGTGTTCCTTGTATATTTAAATTTAATTTCTGTATGTTTCACCTTTACACAAGCAGATAGATATATTTGCAAAGGAAGACATCCATTTTAACTTTAAAAACCTGATTTAAGTCACCTCTCAGCAGCATGTACTTGTTGAAAAGAGTCTTAAGCTCTTCAGTATATACTTATACTTCATGGCCTTTAACCTTTTAATATTTTTGTAATGCTGTTTTTCCCAAATATTCTGCAAATCAGACTTCTGCAATGTGGTGTAAGGAACCTGAAAAAGGTTACTATACTCAATCTTATTTCTAATTAGGCTACAAAAAAAATCTCCTTCATTACACCAGTATTTCTTGACACAATAAATGTATTTATACAACATGTCAGGCTTTAACTGTCTTTACAGATATTAGTTATGTTCCTTAAATATGGATGCTTTGTCAGCATGTATGTGCAAATTCTTGTAAAATTGTACAGTTAAACCAGAGAAGGAACTCACCAAACACTATTGCCTGCACTTTTATACCCAGAGAATGCAGCCAGTCTAGTCTTTGGACTTTCTCTTACTGATGTCACTTGAGATCATTGCTGTTCTTCCCTGTCTGCTTTAAATATGCCCTCTTGTCCCCATCTATATCTGCTCTAACTTTCTGCAGTGTTTCTCTTTTTGCTTTTTTGTCCTGTCCTTCTGTTTTGTAAATACACAACTGGACAACTTATTGCCTGATCTCCAGCTTCTTTTTCCTTTTCCCCCTCAGTGTCCAGTGTAGTCCTCATATATTTCTCAGTATTGTAGTGTAGCTGAACAATGTATTTGGCACATTTTTCCTCTAAGGTCATTTAGTTTGCTGAATAACCTTTGTTGTAATTTCAAGGCTGATTTGTAATATTTTTTCCTCTTTGCTTTCTCATTTCTCTGTTTAAATTCTCATTCTACATCATTAGCCAGGTCAGCTTTTTACAGCTGTACATCCTTCTCCAGATGTGAGACTCTTTTCCTTTCTTTACATTTTCTTTCATGCCTTCCCCAAAGCTCTAATGTTGTAATTTGCTCCTGTCATTCTTCCATGTTGGTTCTTAATGTATTTAATCAAAAGATGTATGTTATTGCTGTCTTTGCCAGCACTAGTATGGGGATCATAAACTATGGTGTGACATGATCTCTGTTAGATTCCCAGGGTGGTGAACAACAGATCAAAACACCACTTTTCCTCACTGGGTTCTTTTTCTCCAGCTTGCACTACAGTGATTGATGATCTTGTCCCCATGACTAACATATAACTCTTGTTAAACAGAGAGTTTAATGGCTGTCTAAATTCAAAATATTTACCTGAAGGTGGCAAAGCTTGGATTTCAGATGTCCATATAATAGTATATTTATTACCATCTAGATATCATCCTATCCTTCCTTCCATTTATTAATGTCTAACTTTATTCCTTTTTTAAAATAAAAGTTTTATTAATTTAACATATTTACAATATATACACAGAAAAGAAGAAATTCAATTTCACATATTGTTAGAGAATGACAGGAATACATTGACTCATCAAGGCAATCTTACACAATTAACACGTTAAGAATCTTGGTATCTCAATAGCAACATGTCAAGGTTTCCCAACAATTAAAGGTCTTACTATAATTTATAGACCGTATTCTGATCACATCTTTTTCAGTTTTACATAGTATTTTTGTTAAAATTTAAAAATTCTTTGAAAGCAGGAACTAAGTTTGATTTCCAATTTTTTGTAATAACTTTTTTGGCAACTGCTAAGAGAGCCCAGAATAATTTTGCTGTTTGGCTTTTACAGATACAGGAAGTGGAACATTCATTGGTATTACATATCTAGTTAAAGAAAATTATCAGACCATAAACCCTTAAAAACATACTTATCTCTTCCTAATATACATTTAATTTTTCACAATCCATAAACGTGTGTCCAGTCAGCTTTTATATCTTTACTACGTTTGTAACAAACTGAAAGAAGTCATTTTACTAAACTTAGAGATTTTATATTGACTAACAAACATTCCATGTATATATTTCCACATAAAAGCTTTCCAGTATAAACTTGAAGAAGTCTGACTAACTGATTTAACTATCAAAGTTTTAGTCTTACCATCTATTGAGTTACTCAATCCACCAGGAGGTAAACATTTCCAGAATTTTGTATTGAAATTATTATTATTATTATTATTAGTTATAATTAATTTATATAGCTTTGACAAGCTTCCTTTGTATGTCAGTTGACCTTCGATAACTCCTTCATATAGTCATATAATGGGACATAATGTTCTGTTCCTCTTCACTCATAATTATCCACAAATTCATTTAGTTTCTTACTAATGGATAATATTAACTGCTTAGTAGATTCGTCCAACTTATATTCTTTTATTAAATATTGTGGGGACTTAGCTTTTCCTTTTTTGAAACAATCATACCATAATACTGACCTTTCTGTTTAGTAAATTTATTTTAACAATGTTCTGAGTTTCCTTAAATCTAGAGGCATGTGCAATAGGAAAACAAAACAATTTCCATTTTGATATTAATGGAGCTTTAAAAACATGTTTCTTAACTGTTTTAAGAATTTATTTCATATATGCAGAGTCTAAAGACTGAAATGAAGTTCCTTCTAAGGTAAATTTTAACCAGATAAAAAGATTATTACATATTTCTAATTTATTATATTTAATATTGCATATTTCTAATTTGTCATCTTTAATAAACGTATCAGAATTTAGTATAATCTGCTCCTGGATGGCTTGCCATTGGCTAATGTAGGTTGAGTCTTTCTGAAGTATAATAGAGTTAAAACTTGCAACAATAGAAAAAGATTCTACATCTGGGAAGCTAATACTACAATATTTCCATAATCTTATTTGATTTTATAAGCAATTCTTGGCTTTTCAGGATACCACATTATTGAAGTTTATGTTTTTTTCCATTTTCTTTAAAAGTTATTTGTCAGGTATTTAAGCTATTGAATGCAATATATATCATGTTGGGTAATATAATCATTTTAATAAGTACTAACATGTCCTCAAAAGTAAAAAAAAAAAACAAAAAAAAAAACATTCATTCCATTTTTAATAAGACGTAGCACTTCCTCAATTACTTTTTCAAGATCATTATTAATAATATTACTCACATCTGGATAGATTTTTATTCCTAAATATTTTAATTCCTTTCCTTCCCAATTATATTTATATTTATCATGAAACTTACTATCTGGTAATTGATTTAACACTAAAGTTTCAATTTTAAAGATATTACATTTCAGCAGCAATAATTCTTGAAACTTTTCAATTTTCTCAACTTTTTCTATGATAGAATGATTTAAATATCCTACAGTCAGTAAAATATCATCTGCAAAAAGCTGTATTTTAGATGGGAAATCTCTATTAATTGAGAATCCATCAGTTTTTCCATTGCTTCTTATATTATTAGCTAAGGGTTTGATAACTAATGCAAACAATAAAGCAATCAAGGGAAACCCTTGTTTTATGCCTTTGTTTAAAGAGAATCCTTGAGAAATGTAAGATCCAATTTTAACATATGCTTTGGTGCCTCTATACAGGTTTTTAATATTCCAATGATCTGTTCTGGAAATGCAAAGGCTTTTAAAGTTTTAAATAAGTAGTTCCAATCCACAGAATCAAAAGCTCTCTCAATATCTAAGCTAATTAGGGCCAATTTCTCATTCATTCCATTTGCTAAATCTAAGATAGTTACTACCCTTTTTATATTATCGTACATTCATCTATTGACTATAAATCCTGTTTAATCTTTATTAATTAATTTATTATACTATACCTCTTAATCTTGTGGTGAAAATGGAAATTAATATTTTATAGTCTACATTTAATAATGAAGTAGATCTGTATGAAGAGATTAATTTATTATCCTTTCCTTGTTTAAGTATATGTGAGATTATAGAAAATGTCCATTATTTTGTCACCCTGAATTACCATGAAAATGTCACTCAGTTATTCTAAAATATTAATGGAAACAGACTATATAATTCCATACTTAAACCATCTAACTCTAGACCTTTACTATTCTTACCTTTTTTAAACTTATTTAACTTTTATCAGGGTAATAAGCTTATTCAGCTCAAACATTTGTTGGTCATTTAGTTTACAAGTACCATTTTTCTTTAAATGGTTGTCAATTTTGTAATCAACGGGATTATTATTTTTATCTTTAATGGAGATCTTCATGGAATTTTTAAAAAATATTAAGCATTTCCTCTATATCTAAAGTAAGCTTATTAGTGTGACGATTTTGGATATTATTGATTTGTGCCTTTTTACTTAACATCTTACTTCTATTCGCTGATCTATGTAGATTTTTGAAGTCAACGTATAAATATGCAGTTTTTTGTACAGATATCGACACTTTATGCATTAAAACTGTTTGATATTTTGTCATCATTTTTTTAATGATTTCATTGTTATCTAATTTCTTTGTTTATTGTTCAAACCTCACTTTGTGTATTTCATCTTCTATTTCTAATAACTCTTTATCCCATTCTTTCATTTTATTACTAGCCCATCTTCCCATTCTATCTGTAATATGCATTTTTAAGGAGTCCCATAGTATGACTTTACTAACTTGACCATCCTCATTCAAAGATAAAAAATCCTCGATTTGTTTCTTAAAGTAATTCTTAAACTCTTTTAATTTCATCATATATACTGGGATTTTATAAATAATCTGAACTTTCCTTATATTCATTACTATATTAATACTTAGTGCATTATGATCAGATAGAGGACAAGGAGGAGTTTTAAAATAATTCACTTTATTGAGTAAATCCATAGAGGCATAAATCCTATCAATTCTAGTTTGTGTCCCATGCACATAAGAATAATGAGTGAAGAACAATGACTTATCTTCTGCTTTTACTACTAAATCAACTAAATTATTATTATTACTAATCCATCTATTTAGTACTTTAGCAGATGCCAGTATTTTAGCTTTCTTCTGTTTTCTTTTATCTTCTGTACTAGATATGCAGTTAAAATCCCCTGCTAAAATTAAACTACTCTTTCATTGACTTTGTAGTAAGCTTAAGTGATCTTTAGCCACTTCTGCACCTTTTCCAAGGATCCAGTAAAAACTAACTAATATATAGAGTTTAAAGAAAAAAACTCAGTTTGAGACCTTCACATATGTCAGTTCAAAAATGCAGCATAGTCATAAAATGCAAGGAATTTTATCGTAATTCACTCCATCAAGTGCTTTCATCTCTCTATACTTGATACTGGGATTTCATCAGAACAAACATAGTATAAATACAACTTCCTTATAAACCCTACCCAATTAACTAATATTGTCAACTCATTAACTTTTAAAGATATATGCTGCTATAAAAACTTTAAAATAAGATTGCCATGTTACTTTTATATACCCAAAACAATTCCTGCATCTCATGCCAATAGAAGTATATATACATACATACACTTGTTGAATTACTGCAGTGGTGGTGTTGCGGTAGCATTGTCGCCTCACAGTAAGACGTTGTCCTGTTCGGTTCTCAGCTAGAGCGTCTTCTGTGTGGAGACATGCGTGAATGGGCGTACCTTTGTTGACGGTTGTGCATCAGTGCCGGCGACTCGGCACATAAAAATCTATTGCCAATCATTAGCTGACCAGAGTTCCACTGTGGTGACCCCTAACTGGGAAAAGCCGAAAGACACTACAACATACACTTGTTGAATTGTATTTTAATTTGAATACTGAATACATTCTAAAATATATGGTTTACACATGTACTATTAATAAAAGTTCATACTTGTATATGACTGCTAAAATTATAGATATGAGCATGTAAGGCTCAGTTTCAAACAGAAACAATACATTTTAAAACAATGTCAGGGAATCAAAAAAATAGTAGAGAAATATAACATACCCTTACTTCTTGAATGAATACTTGATTATCCCCTAATGCCTGTTCTAACTAACAACTTGAGAAATCACAATTCTAATGTTCTCTTCTTTAGAATAGGGAGTATGGAAATGTTCTCATTTAAACCTGGAGGTTGGACAGCATTTAATCTTATTTGCAATTGGAATTATTTTATTTCTAGCAATAATTCCCACCACTAGGGTCAACAGGAAAAACCTCTAAAATTACAAATTTAAATCCAGTATAGTTGGGACATTCAGTGGCATGTCTAAACAGTGCATTGTTGGTGTTTGCCTTCTGTATTGTATACCAATGTTTGTATATTCTCTTCTTATTTGACTCTCTATTTTACCTACATAATACTGCCCACATCCTTCGCAGACCGCTATATAAACTAGTTCCTTGATATTGCAATTTCCCCTTAGTAAATTAATCACAAAAGGTATACCTCAAAGGGTAATAGTCCTTCCTTTCCAAATATGCTAGAACTGTCTATAGGCACCACAACTTGTGGTGCCTTTGACTGTGATATTCCTACTTATATGTTGTTCAAAAAGATATTTACAATTTCTCCCTGTTTTATAAATAAAATGTGGTTCGTTACCTACAAAAGTCAAAATCTCAGAATTCCCTTTAAATGTCACCCAGTTTTTCAGAATAATGTCCTTGATATTATTACTATTAGAAGTGTAGGTTATCACCCCCCCCGTTAAAGCCTATACTGTTTCCTTAGGTGTCCTCACCATTCTCCAGTCCACTGGAGCTGCCCAACAGGGATTTGTACCTGTTCCCCCATCCTGCTTTTATCTGTTCACACAAATATTTCTCAAATTTTTCTGGGTATCCTCTTTGTAGAAACATACTACTTATTTTTCATATAATAAAAAATGTTATAATAAATGTGCGCAAGTACTACCCAGGCAGTCTTAAATAATTCAGGTTCACTAGGTACAAATTGCACAGTACTCCGTAGTTCAATCAATGGATATCTTTAAATGAAGTAAATTCCTTGCCTCTTCAGACCAGAAAAACAAACTTTCTCAAAGTACAACAATATCCACGTGGTAAATCTTTCCAAAAAAGATGAAAAAAACTGTCGACTACAGTTTATTGCATAAAATAAAAGACAGGTGAGCACTTTCGCTTATCAGCTTTATCAAACCATAAAATACTGCTAAAAAATCCATAGTATATATACCCTTGTGTACGATCAATTAATCAATTAACATAGACTAAATTACACAATGAAATGAATTTCTTAAAAAGACAAGCTCATTCATACATAAGAATAAACATCCTATAGATATTTAAATAAATAAACACACTACTACAGCAAACATCTTGTATAATAAATAGTATAACATAAACTTTAAAACATATAAAGTAGAGGGTTTATAAAATAACAAAAACTTGATTTAACACCCTCCATGTATATATACACAAACCCTATTTATATAACCCTAAAAAATAACAAAGTAAAAACCTACCATAAATAAATATAAAATATATATTTATATAAATATATATATCCATATCTATCTTGTCAGTATTTAAACCTTCTTTGCTTTAATTTTGGTTTTAATGGAATCTTGTCATTCAGTCCTGGATAATTATGTGCCTGTAATTTAATAATCCAGTCTGATGAAGCACACGATTTGTGTGTGAAAGCGCTTAATCTTGACAATTTGTGGAATAAAGATTTTGTATTTTATTGACTCTGAAGTTCGATGACATTATAATACGAAGGATTATCACCAGCGGTTGCACAGACTCTTTCCTTGGTTTATTGGCGTTCAGCGTTGTTTTACGCCATTTATTCATCTTCTTAGTTTTCTACGCTGTTTGGTTCTATTATATTATATATCTTTATCTAGCAAGAGAGCCTCTTGCAAGACTATAATGTCGACTCTGTTTAGTTTTAGATATCTTGTTAATGATTTCCTTTTGTTGCCATTATTTAGTCCATTTTCATTAATAGATAATAGATTAAAATTATCTATACTGTGAATTTAAAAACATTACTTTTAAAATATATCAATTTAATTATATATAAGACTCTAAAGTATTCTGACACTATCTTGACAGTCCAGATGTTTTTGAATTCTTCCTTTCTACAAACTAAACTACTAAAATTCAAAAAATAACATAAACAAATACATGTTTACAACTATAACTATATAATACTAATAAATACAACCTACTATGGATACCAATGCTCCTAGTCTGCCTGTTGAATGGGCAAACTATTAAACTATCACTCATTCTAGCAACACCTAAAAATTCATCCAGAAAACTAGCCAAAAGCTATTGTGGCTTGCAAATAATTAATATAATATTATATATACAGTAGGTCAAAATAATATGAGACTATTAATTTACTTATATATTTTGCCATTTAATACTATTCCCCATTACTAAATACAAGTTTAATAATCCTCTTCTGTTAATCATAGACATTAAATAATGTAACAAATAGTATACTATATACCTAATTATATAATAGTAGTATAAATTAACTTTTTAATATTCCTAAATTATCCACTCGTTCAACATTATTGTAACTAGATCTCTAAATAAATAAGTATAACAGAGTGGGATCTGAAGAGGTAAAAACATCTATAAAGTTGCACATCACAGGCAATTTTATCATAGTAAAGAAAAGAGAGATCAATGTAGTAATATAAATATTTATCATATCAAAATACATGCCCATATTTTATAGCTCTAACAAAAAGCTCTGAATTCATTTTTAAAGCCCAAATGCCTATATTTTAAATTTCTGGAATACTCTTAACACATCACATATCAAAATATTTTAAAAAATGGTAGCTTATTAAACTTCTTCATAAAGATATGCACTTTACCGAGGCTGAAGAGAATGTCTTAATATTTCTATGGAGTCAAAAAAAAAAAAAGAATTGCAGTCTATATTGTATTTAAAAGTTACATGTTCAATATAAATTCCATTCTCCTTTTCTGGATTCAAACATATTGAAAAATCTGCTTTACTTTCTATTAAAATGAATGTACTGATTCAGCAATAAAGCACTCACTTTTCAACTTTGACTTATGAACTGAGTTATTTCAGGTAGAGTTAGTGAATCTAATAACATTCAACATGTAAAATGCTTCAAAGTTTACATGATCAAGCTTTAAGTTTCATCTTTCAAGTTATTTTTAAATACTTTATATGATTTTCTATGTAAAGTATATGAGATCTTGCATATTCATATTTCTGTCATATACAAATATATGCAAGACATCTTTCTTAAAAGCAGTTATTTGAATATATTTTTGTCTTATTTTCCCACTAGTATTCTGTCTTATTCTATATATTTTGTATTTCTAAAATCTCCCATCAAAGAGCTGTTTAATCATCAATTCTCTATTAAGTATTATAGTGTGTGTGTGCATATTTCTTAATTTACTGATACTGCTCTTTTATTAATCTTATATAGTAGGCATTGCATTCCTTGTGTATATGCATATTCATAAGATGTTTACTCTTATTAATTCTATTACAAACAATCTTGATGATATATAAAAGAATTCCTGCTTATTTAATTTGAATATGTGTATTTAGCCATTGTGAACTGCTGTTCTGTTCTAAGCTTTACATGCCAACATCAGAATCTGACTACAGCATGAAAATGACAACTCACAGTACACATCAGCTGCTAATTTCCTTGGTAAGTTTCCCATTCTTCTTAGTTCTTTTAAGTTTTTCCAGTCAATAACAAACATTTAACTTTTACTTCCTTCAATTAATATGCACAATTAATATGTATAGTTAAAGTTAATAACACTGCAGCATAAGATGTAAATATGTAAAAAGTTAGCAAATTATGTTACAACATGAGTATATATTATATATATTATATGTTATAACATTAGTACAGCTTTTGTTTTACCAATTCTTCACTTCTAAGAAAAGAAAAGTTTTATTTTGAGCAGATTTCTCACACATATACTCGTGTAAAGAAAAAAAAATAAAAAGTGTTTTTCTTTCACAGACATCAGTGATGAACTTTGACCTAGATTTTCTTCAGTACAGCTCAAGGTGGGAAAATTGTAAAATTCTGAAGAGATGGAACATTATATTGTTCTCAAGCTTTCTAGGTGTGTCTGTTGTTTCATAAATGACCTGTGAAAGAAATGTGTTACATAGGAACTAGGAAAACAAAATCACCACACTTTAACACATCCAATTAGCATAATTCGATCTAACATTCAGTTAACTCAGCAATACACATACTAAGTGATGCTAAATAAATAAAATTCTTAACTTACATAGCTTTAAAGTTACATATTATATTGCTTATAATGACATTTCCTTACAGAAAGTATTTGTTTACCATTTAGAAACACACTTATATGTTTAGTTAAATTAACTATATTAAGTCTTTCACTGTAAATACAGTAAAACAGTAAAACTAACCCTTTATATTCCTTATCATGAAAAAATGCTCTAGCTTAAAGTATAAATACATACTTACATATGTTTTGAGGCTTAAAGTCCAGTACAAATCTTTCACTTAAAAGGCAAATCTATTGTTTCAGAAAATAATAGTCCAGCAATCAGTGAATAAGAGTAATTTGTTTTTACCTTTTTCATTTTAGAAGCAGTTTTCCAAGAATTCAGCTCACTTTGTCTCTTCAGAGATATAATGTTCCACTCAGTTTCTTCAGTATCAAGGGTTTTATTGCTGTTAACAAAAGTGGATGCCTCCTCTACCATGTTAAATATTTTGGTTCCTTCAGAAAATAATAATTTGATCTTTGCAGGAAACACCAAAGTGACTTTAATATTGCTCTTTTTAAGTTCCTTGATCAGTGGTAAACAGGATTTCTTTTACTCATTACTTCACTGGAATAATCATTGTCAAATCTGACTACATGTTCACCTATTTTAATAGGTGGGCTGGACCATGCTGCTTTTAATATTTGATCGTTTTCTAAACTAAACATGAATTTAACTATAATTGAGCATGGTGGTAAGTTTTTCTTCTTAGAAGGTGCTCTCAGGGATCTATGTGCTCTTTTAGTTCCAAAACACAAGTAATGTTTTATGTAGCCAGGTAGTTAAGTTTATTATATTGTCTCCCTTGTACTTTTCAGGTATACCATAAATTCTAATGTTATTTTGTCTTAGTCTATGTTTCTAAATCAGTGATTTTCACCTTTTTCATCTCATGGCACACATAAACCAATTACAAAAATCTTGTGGCACACCAAAAAATATATTACATTTTTTGCTGAACTAACGAAAAATAATTTTGACTGATTTAAAAAATCTTTTCCTCTTTTTTTACTTGCATGTAATATTTAATGAGATATCTGAGCTTGACATTGTTTTAGATACCTTTGTAATTATGCATACTTCAACTTGCAGATCACTACCGTACACTGATTTTCTCTCTTGGAATACTAAGAAAATGCAATTAATTATGGACAAGCTTGATAGCGGAGAGCAAGGTGTTGCCTTGTACTGCTGATGACCTGGATTTCATTAGCTGTCTGGAGGCCAAAGGTCAGTGTGGGGCGAGAGAATGACCCTGCTCCATTGGGTTAGAGTGGGTTTAAGACTCATTGCTGGTGTTTCTCTAATGAAGCCTAGTGTTATCATGGGATATTGTGGCACAGTAGAAAAAACAGGTACATCTTAATCAGTCACTCTCAGTTTAACATCAACCTCAGCATTTCAAGATTTCGCTTTGCTACAATCATAGTTCTAAATCTCTTCTCAACTTATTCATCAACAACTCCATGGTATTTAATGACAGCATCTAAACCATCTAGCAAACAAACCTCTCATGTTCTGCCTTAGATGCACAATGACTATTTCCTTCATTTCTCTTCTCACACAGTATGTCATTTCATACTAAACATTTAAAAAGTAAGCCACCTGTCAAAAAAGTTGCCACCTTAGCACTTTAATGTTATGGCTAACAACTATTGGCATACACGTGTGACAGAATGTGTGAATCATTGAGAGATCCTACAGTCTCAGAGCTTATTACGATAATACACAAGTTACTTAAATAGAATCAATGAAGGGAAATCAGATTTGTGTAAGATGCCTACAAATATACTCTTTTGCTTGTTACAGTATAAATATGCAACAACAACCTTGTTAAATCCAGTCATAAAATTAAGCAAACATAACCATAAGAAATATTATGCCAAACCTATAGGGCAGCAAAAAGACAAATGTAAGCAACACACACACACACACACACACACACACACACACACACACACACACGCACGTGCGCGCGCACACGCACACACACACACACACACACACACACACACACACACACACACACACACACACACATACACACACACACACAGCAAGAGTACAGCAATAAGAACCAGCAAAATGATGAGTGGCAGGAGTTCAGCAATAAAAACCAGCAATGCAAAAACTATTATTCTAGCAAATCTTTATGTTTGTAAGTGCAGTATTTAAAATCTTTCCCTATTTTGGGACTCTGATCCCTCCTTATTTTGTCCAGATTTCTTGTATTAAATACATTGAGAGGTATGCTGAGTACTTTTCCTCACCTTATTTGCTCCTTTGTTATAAAGTTTTAACATTTTTGGTTACTATCCAGCCTAACTGCAACCTTTCTCTTTCACATGCTATCAGAGGTTCACATTTTACCTCATATACTCAATTTACTTTTTCCATGTATTCTAGATCATAAGGAGCCCTGTGTAGTTCCTGGAACTAGCTCCCTCCTCAAATTCGAAAAAAAAAAAAAAGCTTCTGTTCAAAAACTATAGCAAATGGCTCGCTATAAATAGAACAAGCAGCTTTCTATAGGTTCCAGTTAAGTCACCAATACACTGATTCAGCACTTTGTTACCACAAACGTAGTATTGCCATTTGTTTATGAAAATACAATATCTTCATGTTTTTATATAGCAATGACAATATTGAACTCTGCCACCATCCTCACCAGCTGCTTGTGGCTTCTGACAACAATTTTCCTGTGACAACCTTCCCCTTCACCCCACTACACATATCATTCCATGTCCAAGTAGAAATTTTTTAGTGGAAACAAAGTATTCTCTGCTAACGGCTCATAATCATAGAACCAGGTATCTGCCTCAGTTAGATACCATCTTTCATTTTCAACATTATGCTTTGAAACAAAACATCCCCTGCATAATAATTATGAATGTAATAAATTCAGAGATCTCATGATAATGTGCCTAGCTACACCACTGCAATAAGAAACAGCAAGGGCAGCAAAAAGACAAATATGAGCAGCAATAAGAAATCAGATCTCTCCTTACTTGGAACAGGCAGCAGAAATGTGAGCAGCTACTTGGATCAGATGTATTTTAAAACTGCATGGAAGAACAGCATGCATAGACGGGAACGGACTGGAAGAGCATGCTATGGGACCATTCTTAAAAAAAAAACAGTTTAAAAACAGATTAGTTTTAATTAAAAAAAACAAAAAAAAAAAACAAAAAAAAAACCAATGTGACAGTCCCAAAAGTGCTGTCCAGGACATACCACTCCTCTCCCCCCAAGCAATGTTATTGACTCTCATTTTCTTTCGATCTCTCACACACACAGTCTTTTCTGCATTCATACACACATTCACTCATACAAGATCACTCTCACTCTCTTGATCTCACACCCACACCCAAACACACACACACACACACACACACACACACACACACACACACACACACACACACACACACACACACACACACACACACACACACACACACACACACACACACACACAGTGTCTTCTGAATTCATACACGCATTCACGCACACATGCAGACAGAAAAATACCAGACATATATACACACACACACTGTTACAGTGGGTATGCCTCCCAATGTCTCAGTTGCAGCAATCCTGCCCTTACACCAGCGGGCCAAGCAATTAAGCTCTCAACTGTACCGCTTTGGCACCTTGAGAACCACCTTCCACCACATTGAAAAATGTCCAGATTTTTGCAAACTATTTCTCATAAAATTGTGGTTTTTCCTGGCAAATCATGCAGGAATGAAGACAGAAAATAATGGCTAACATTTATTTTATTTATTTATTTGCAGTTTGTTTACCAGTCCATTGGGCCACAAGAAGCCCATTTTCAATGGAGTCCTGGGGAGAAAAGCTCCAGTAATACAAATAATAACAAGATACAAGAATACAAAAATTACAAAATCTGAATCAGTTAAAAAAAAGTACAAGATTTCAAAATCTGAGTCAGTTAAAGAAAAAGTACAAGGTTACATAATAAAAAACAAGTGCTGACATTTGGAAGAAGTATAGTAATACAATGTGGTTAGACTATTTAAATCAAAAATACAGATCATAGTGCAGTATTTAATTCTTGCAAGTTCTTACTATAGGGAGGTAGAGCTAACTATAGTCAAGGAATCTATGAGGGATGAGAACAGGAACATTCCCATTTTGAAGTTAGGTGTGCATGGAGGAGAGTTTTAAAAGTTATGAGACTTTTGGTTGTACGAATGAGAGGTGGAAAAGAGTTCCAAATGGCGAGCAAGTGAAACGGATAGGAGATGTTTGCCTTTAGGATGAGTGGGTTTGTGGAGTTCAATTAGATTTTGAAAATGTGATCTTAGATGTCTATTAGGTAGATGCATTTGGAAGGTAGGGGCAAGTGAGGGGCAGAGGGAGGGTGTGAAGAGTCTTGAGCTTGGATAAGTTGAATGTATGTGAGATAGTTTGGTAGCGCAAGCCAATTGAGTTGTTGAAGAGGTATACAGTGATGGGTAGTGGATTTGTGTCCTATGGCAAATTTTGAGATTTTGTAGTAGCAGGAAGATAGTTTTGACTTGAGGGAGGATTGCAGGTTAGTGAAGACAGAAGCACCATATAGAAGTGAAGGGATGAGATAGGTAGTTGCAAGAACAAGCCTAGTTGGGGGAGAGATGAAACAGTTGTGACGATAGAGTATACCAAGTTTTGTATGTTTTTTTAATATTTGATTGAATGTGGTAGTCGAATTTTAAATGGTCATCAAGAATAACGCCTCGTAATTTAGCAGAGGAGACAATTTCCAGAGGAGTATTATTTTGACTGGTGATGAGGAATTAATTTTTGTCAAGGATGGTGGTTTTAGTAGGGGAGAATATCATAAGTTTGGTCTTGGTGGTGTTAAGTGCAAGATGGTTATCTAGCATCCATTGTTCAGTTGAGGAGAAGGCATCCTGAGTTAGTTTTGTTAATAAGTAGGTAGATGTGGCAGAACAGATTATTGTAGAATCGTCTGCATACTGGATAAGGTTTGCATTTGGGATGGCATGATGGAAGTCATTAATAAAAATATTAAATAGTAGGGGACCTAAAACTGAGCCTTGAGGTACACCTGTAGCAGTGTGCTGAAAGGGTGAAATAGATTTATTCCATTTGACTGCCTGTTGCCTATTTTCTAAACAGCCGGTGAACCAATTGATGGAGGGAAGGGATAGGTTTATTTCCGAGAGTTTAGTAAAGAGAAGGTTGTGAGAGATGGTGTTGAAGGCTTTAGAAAAGTCTAAGAGGAGGGTAGACACAAAATGGCCAGACTCCTGAAGCTTGTTAACAGTTTCTAAGAAGGAAAGTAGGGCAGTGGTTGTACTGTGGCTAGGCCGGAATCCATGCTGAGTTGGAGTGAGGAGGTGGTTGTTTATGAGATAGGGTACTAGTTGTTGATGAATACATTTTTCAAGGAGCTTAGATAGTGAGGACAGGATAGCGATGGGTTGAACGTTTGAGATATCATTGTTGTTGCCCCCTTTGTGGAGTGGAGTGACAAAAGCTTTTTTTCCAGAGCATGAGAACATGACATTCAGAGATTGATCGATTTATTAAGATGGTAATGGAGAAGGCAATGGCTTCGGCAGCTATTTTTAGGAAGTAGGCGGGTATGTCGTCAGGGGCACTGGAGCATGGTTTTAGGTTTAGAAGAAGTTTTTTATGGAAGAGATGGGAATAGGGTTTATGGAAAAGGGAGGGGGCTGAGGGGTAGATTTATTAGGTGAGAGAGGGGATAGTGGGGGTGGTAGTGTGGAGGTGGGATTTTTGGGGAAGGATGTAGTTAGTTTGGCTATAGAGTCAATTTCAGTTTCAGACTTCATATACTGTCCAAAATTTTTGCTAAAGCAAAATATGTTATAACAGGTTGAGAGGTACATCAGTTTTTCTTGCAGTGGAAAGCTATTTAATTACCTTGATGCAATTTCTATGCACACTCTTCTGCAAAGTCCCTCGGTCCCATGATGTCCGGTCAAAAGTTAGAGTTGCTAGAGTCAGTAGACTTTCAATGGTCACTGCTCACAGTTACACCTAATGTTATCCAGCTCTAACCAACGCCCCTAATATTCAACAGAGATGTGGTTGAAGGAGGATCGTAATAATAAAAAAAGAATCACCTGACTGTAACCTCCATTCGCATCCCTGATGTAATATTAGGCACGTTTGGTGACAGTATGCTTTGCAAAGAAAAGACCCTGAAGTGTGGGAGTTAAGTAATGCATTTCTCTGAAGAGAACAGTCATGTTTTTGCGGCACACCTGTTGAAAACCCCTGTTCTAAATCATAGTATTTTTCTATGAGGCAGTTATTTGTTTTGTTTGTAAAAGAAATTCAGTCTGAGACTCACCTTGTGTTATTCTGCTTTCATTCAAAGTTTCTTCCATATTGCTGATTTGTGCTCCTTGTTGTTTCATAATAGCTTCAAAATGTTTCATCCTCTTTCGGTTTTCTTCTTTGAAACATTCTACTTTTGTATACAGTTTGTCTATTTTAAGTAATATATTCTGTATATTAGATAATATTGACTGAATGTCTTTTTTAACACAAGAATCCTGAGTACCATTTCTTGAGTGACTCATGTTGAAGTCTCTTCTCTCTTGACCAAGCAGTTGAAATTCTGACAGAAAAACTATTGCTTTTGAAGAACTTGAAGCTATAAATCTTTTTTATGACTATTAATGAATAAAATTAGTTATACATTATCTTCAAATTTTAATTTTGTGCTTACATTTTCTGTCAGTGAAAAGTTTTCAGACACAGAGCTTTCACCAGTTGTTGCTCTCAGTCAGCCATCTTGGCCACACTCCATCTTACTTTATTCCCCTTAGTTACCTGACACTACCTTAAGGCACATTTTCCTACACTCTTTCCTGCTGACTTCATAATAATTTACATGGAACACTACAGAAGCCTTTAGTGCCACAAATTGTGACAATTCATACACAAAATGCGTACCTTGTAGCATTCGCATTCAAAAGCATTATTTTTTTTTCTGTGTGGTTATATGAATAAGTACTAAATATCAATGCAAAAATGTCTTTACACTATCATGTTATAATTATTTCTGTACTACTGTGCTCCCTAATATTGATGTTTTATATTTTGTAGCATAATTGCTTGTTTTGTAGATCTCATATGGATGTATATAGATATATATCTGCCAGGTTTATCTATGGATTTAAATAAATTAATAAAGCAATAAATAAATATATCTGAAAGTACTTCACACTACATGAAACTTTACCGATGATATAACATGGAGTATATATGTATATATATATATATATATATATATATATATATATATATATATATATATATATATATATATAGATACACAAATATAGTAGTAGTAGTAGGAACTACGTGAAAGCGCTCACATTCTAATAAATCTGTTTTGGATTACTACTGGAGTTCTTGTGAATATATCATTTCATCTCCATCACATTTGGATTGGTGATTGTGATTTTGACTTTATTCGTGGTGAGAGCATCTGTTTTTTACCTCACTATCTGTTTCACGCTACAGATACTCTCTTCAGCTATCGGGTGTTTTTTCATTATACTTTACATATATATATGTATGGTAGACAGCAGTCATGATTGCAGTATCAAAATTGTTCCGTAACTGGCAGCTTCTAATACATGCCTGACACAACTTGTCCCATCTAGAGGTGAACATTTTACTGAATAGTATTTCTTTTTGTTTTGGACTATCTACCATGTATCTACCCACTTGCAGCTCTCTCTTATACATGTAGATTTATTTATTTTTTTTGCATCTACTCTTCCTCTTCCTATGTGTGTATTTCTGTCAGCACTTCATGCACCGGTCTTAGTTTGGAAATTGTATTTACTCACACTGCTGATGTATCCTCATAGAAGTGCTGACTCATTCCCATGATTCCATTTAGGCCATCAATCTCTCTCTAGGCCATTTGATAATGGGATGTATCCTTGAACTCTTCTTACTTTATCCTTCTAGAGAAGGTGAAGACGCAAAAAACTAGCTCTAATGGAGGAAGGGAGGAGGCAGAAACTTGTCATTTCTTCTCGGGCTTGAAAGTGGACTTTGCCCAGTCGAACTGCCCCAGTCATTTACCCTACAGGCATGTTTAACTGTACCTGAATGATTACATATGTCAGACAGTATGTTTTCATACAGTTTCTGTTAACAGACAACATTCTACATAGTTCTTGCCTTAACCTACACTTTAATTATTTACATTGTCAGACTGAAAGCTAAGTAATGATATATTGTTGTATATAGTCACCACATTTGAAATATGATCTGGAGTTTCAGATCAGTGGTGCTTCAACAAATGCAGCAAAGTATTGTCTAACTGCCTATACAAGCTATCAAAGCATCCAAATGTAGCTGCGTATTTCAGCTTGACTGAAGTACAATAACTAATGTATATGTTACTTACTTTGTCCTTTATATGGCCTTTTTGTAAATGGAAATGCTTTGCCTACGTTAAATGGCTTTATTCTGATACAAAGTAACATTTACTGACATCTCACTACACAACAGGATGCAGTTGGTGCTAAACATATTAACACAACAGCCCAGGTATATTTTCCATCAATATCTTGTCATACGTCTTAACTTATTTGCTCAAGAATTCTGGATGGAGCCAAAATTAACAGAATGGAGGGAGACAAAGGCCAAAAATCAGGGGACAATTTTTAAATATTACTCTAATTCAATTAAAACGTTAACAAAACAGCAGGTTTTGCATCACAAAGCATTTTCTGAACAATAAGAAATATGAAACTCGTAATGTCTGGCATTATTGATTGACTGTAATCATAAATAATTTACAAGGGGCTGAGCAAATATAAGGCAAAATCAGAAATATTCTGTAAAATCAGGGAGAGTTGAGAGGTATGTGTGTGAGCATGCATGTGTGTGCTTGTGTGTGTGTGTGTGTGTGTGTGTGTGTGTGTGTGTGTGTGTGTGTGTGTGTGTGTGTGTGTGTGCGTGTGTGTGTGTGTGTGGGTGCACTCGAGTTTGAATGCAATCACTGTGAGGGAGAATGAATGAGGGTGTTGCTTGTGCCAAGACAAAGCATGGGCAGCCAGTGGTGATTACTACAAGAAAGTGTTGAATAACACAAGCAGTATCACCACTTGATTCAGAAACATGCAAATTAGTGGATAATGAGGTCTCTCTTCACTGTGGCTAATTATGTATTTAAATTGCAATTCCTGCATTTGTATTGTACCCCTTTTGGCAGCAGCAGTTTATGCAGGAGCAGGGTACATTTTTTGAATCCCAACCAATGTGCTTACATGCACTGATATTGAATAACCATTCAAAGCAACATCTCTTGTCAGATGCCATCATGCTACCCTTCCACTTTTCCTCCTGATTTGTCATCCATATGGCTCTCTTCACTAGTCTGTCTCACACTTCACAGCCCTTAGCTGTGAATAAAATCCTTCCCCTCCTTTTACCTCTTTCTGTGCATGACTAACCTCCATTCCTTTAAATCCACTCTAAAAGAATTGCTAACTAACATATGGCTCTGTCTCTGCTCATATCCTGGCTAATGCACCTATCATGTCATCTAACCTTCATATATCTCTAATTACACAAACCTCACAACCCCCTCCCCCATTAACTTATTATTTTACTGCATCCTTCTTATCCAAACCCTCTTTATCTCCTACTAGTATCCTTAAGCTACTGCTTCTCCCTCAGCCTGTGTTGGTTACTAGTAATCTCATCTCCCTTTCTACTGTAATAGTAAGCATCCTACTTAACTCTGGGAAGGCTAAGAAACCTCCACTTGGGGGCTTTAAATTATCCTGTCTCTCACCCACTAAATCTCTGTTTTTAACCTCATGATCATGTTGTCTACCATTTATTCTTTTGTTTTTCTCCATCGCTGCACTCTATTGCAAGTTTTACATAAAATTCATCTATATTTGCTCATCTCTCCTTCCAGGAAAGTCAGTGTATCCTTACATCTTATAGGTTCATAGGTTCATAGGTGTGTACTAGGCTGATGGCCCTGGAGCCTTTACAAGCCTAGCTAAAAATAAGTACATATTTACAATGATCAGCTTTTTAGCAGAAGACACAGAAGAGATATTGAGGTGGTAGACTGAATCAGGAGAAGAAGACCAATCCTAAGAGAGTATCCTCAGGTTTCACTTCAGGTGGCAGTTTATTCCAAAGAGCAGAACCAGTCTGTGAAAAGATTGTCCTCCATTAACAGTTTTAAATGAAGGTCTGATTAAGATAGGACTGTTTTCTTGGGTATTTCTTATGGAGTATACTTGTTCTGTTATAGAGGGGTTTCTTCTCAAAGGTGGGCAATAGCCTTTATTTAGAATTGTTTTATGCATTTGTTGTATTTTGATAGGTTTGGTTAATTCCCTAGCGCCACAGGCTCTAATGAGCATAATTGCACATATTTGTACTACTGCTAACATCCTACCTAATTATATTGAATTGTTGCTTATATTTCACATCATTTAAAATTCCGTGCATTGGTTGTGGGTTTATGAAAAGATCTTAGGAGTCATTTAGTTTTGTCTCTTCAGCTCATTTTCATTTTTGTTTGTACTGTTTCATTTTATTATCATTAATGTTATTGAAACCTTTTCTCCATGTCGCTCTACTGTAAACGAGTTATTTTCTGCTGAATGAAATCAGCTGAAAAACTTAAAGAAGGTAGGGAGACAAACATAATCATATGAGTCAGACAGCAGAATGGAGAATTTCTTACTGACATTCTACTGAACATGAGGACACCCATGTGCAGTTACATCAGTTAGGAGTAATATCTTGTGAACTGTCCTACAGAAACATACTGCCCCAGGGTGTTCATCAGTGTTCAAAACAGCAATGTTCTGGATACATTTGCAACAAACAATTAGGCATTCCTATAGTGGTTGCATGTGCAGATGCAAGCATCGTAAAGGGAAAACATAGCCAGACTGTTCCAAAGCTGCAGGGGGTTGCAATGATACTGACTGACATTTTAGACACTCTTCTAATTTCATTATGAAGATTAAAACTGGGGCTACAACTCTTTCAGAAAGAATCTATGAATATGCAAATATTGAGATCATAGCTTTGAAAAATAAAAACGTGTTGATTTGTTTTCAAACACAGCTTGCGGTATGCCACAGTATGGTCTTTTATTTAATGACCATGTACTAAGAAGGAGGCACTGCATTCCACTCTATGACACTGATTTAGCTTCTTGTTTCCTTGACTTAAGAAAGTATTACCTACTTCAGTTGATATATGGTCCTTCTTTACCAAGCTGTAGTCTGATTTATTCCTAACTTAAGTTCCTTTTTTCATATACTTTATGGTGTAGATGTATAATTTTTGTTGCTTTTCTTTCTATAGCCCTCAGTTTGTCAGGTATGACTTTGATGGGATCTGGAGAAGTGTATACAGTATTAAAGATAAGGACCAAAGAAAGAGTATCGGATTAGTAACACCTCCGACTGCTTACTTTAGTAATTGTGAGAAGATGAGGCAGGTCTAGAAAACGGCAGCAAAATGTACCTGATTCTTCTTCTCAAATGTAAGAGCGAGGGAGAGACAGAGAGCTGCAGACAGTGAGATCAACTAAACTCAGTGGTCAGGAAACTGATGGAGTCACTTAAAAATAAAATAATTGCTGAGAACTCTGATGGCTACATGAATGAAAAGAACATAGATTCACAGCAGGCAGGTCATCTCAGTCAAATCTAGGGAAAAAAAAAACATTGCCACAGATTTCAGAATGTCATTGAATATTATTGGACTCTGATGGGTTATTTTGACTTAGTCATAGTGAAAGGTTGCCATGTAAGTAATTAATGAAATATTTAATAGGAAAATGTTCCTGTTGTACCTGTATCATTTTTTCTCAGCTTACGTTAAAAGGGCAACACAATGCCCAGGTCATAAGACCACTGCCTCCTGGCCACAGGGTATGGGGTTCAACATAACCTTAATTCACTGGCCATCTCGAGTTGCATGTTACCCCCCCCCCCCCCCCATCTGCATGTGCATTGTCTGGGCACTATAGTTTCCTTGCATGGCTTAAAAATATGCCAGTTATTCTCAATTATTTGTATATGATGTTTCATTTTCTCTTGTCCTTGTGGCCTGGGTAGTCGTTGAAAAAAATTCTGAGAATCTTCAGTTTATTTGCCCATTTAACAAATAAATAAGTAAAACACTAATCTAATACAGAATGTTATTTGCAATTACAAGAAGAATGTGTATATCATTTTTTCTTTGTGTATTTTAATTATTTTACAGTGCTTTTGGTTTTCATCTTCAATATTAAACACACAGCATCAGCTGATGGAGCAATTAAATGACTGTGTGTTGGAGAGATTACTCCAGTGCTCAGCCAGCTTTATTTCTAATTACATCCAAGGATTTAGCCAAAAATGCACACTTGTCTTGACTCTTGTTAAACCACAATAATGAACTGTTATGTTCTGTGCGAGACAGTAATATACAACTACAGAAGTTGTGTGGGAAATAAATATATCCATACTGTAATGATGCAACATTATGAGTAAAGGTGGACTTAAACATCAGTGTGAAATATATTTGCATTGTAATACTTTATCTTGTTGAAATGTGTATTTAACATCACCTCCTGTAGGCTTATTGACAGGCAAAAGTTACCACAGGCTCTTTTGATGAACTTGAAGCTGCTTTACATATCTTATGGCATACATGTATTTCACACATTCATAAAGCTGCAATATAGTTTAGCTGGCAATGTTAACAAAGAGGAATGAAGAACGGTTGCTTAAATTAAGAAACTTATGGCAATACTGAAAAATTAGCTTTGTTGCTTTTGCCTGTAAGATGTGGTAATGTCAAATGTGAAGGAAGCCCTAAAGAAAACAGAATAAACACCTATAGAAATAATCTATTGTGGACTATGCTGCAAATAATATTTATCATTAGCATCATTTTAAATAACAAGCAAACTGTAGAAAATCAAGACAATCAGGCATTGTTTCATCAAAAAGGAGGCATGGGATGTAAATAAACAAATGTATGAGTGCTATTCTGAATAATGCCATTTAGAGGTACATGTATGAGATGTTTATCTGGAGTAGCAGTTGGACATTACTTCACTTCTGACAGTGAGAATAATACTGACAGGGCAAAACAGTGGTGACAAATGGAAGGTAAACGGGCATGGTATTAGGCTTAAATATAGCATGTCTGGAACAATATTCCTTTACAGAACAGAAGAATCAGCATGCATCTAAGGCCTATGTTGTAAGAGAAAAGGGTGGTATCAATATTCTTTTTCATGAGAGCTCAGTTTGTCTGTCTGACTCTCTCTCACACACACACACACACACACACACACACACACACACACACACACACACACACACACACACACACACACACTCTGCCATGGTGCAAAACGGTGATGTAGGGGAGACACTAGGCTCACCAAGCTACTGATGGCTGGTAGACTTATTATTGAGCATGCAGATGCTATACAAAATGCTCTCATCGCTTGGGATATCAGCAAGAGCACAAGCACCATCATGGATGCCTGAATTATTTCTTCCACACACAGCTCTGCCTCAGCTATGGTGGACTCCATGGAGTTGAGGAATAAATGGCCATTGTCTGATCAAGGGTCAGCAAGCATGGAAGGCAAAAATAACCTAAAAGATTAATGGTATCTCATGTGAACAGGGTACTACAGTGAGAAGTAGTGCCAAATGTTTCTTCTATTTTTTCAACAGATACTTTTTTGACTATAAGGAGCATCTTGTCTGAGAGTCGAACACAGGATTAAGATTTCTGCAATCCCTTGATGAGTTCAGGAATAGATTTAAATGGCAGTAGGACTGATGACCAGATGTTACAACAGAGAGGTGGCTTTAAAGGTGAGATGGGAGATAGAAGAGAAGAAAGCAAGAGAGAAGCTATTTGCCAATTCATATTCCATGATAGTAAAGTACTGAATTTATGATATTTTGACTTCAGTAGATATGTCTGTGTTGTACTGCCCAGGGTTTAATCTATGCCTCTATGACACTGCCTGAATTGGAAGACCCACTTATCAATGTAGTTTAATGACTGTAGAAACATCCGACTTAGGGGCTTTTCTCCCAAAAGAGACAACCAATGCTTAACTGGGGAGGAAATGGTTTTTGAAGAGTCCAGGGGATGGTGGAATGGGCTTTTAACTAAACACAATGGCTATGTGAGTATGTCCAAATCATATAAAAATAATCTGTGCTACCTTCGCTACATCTCCAGTGGGAGCCATCACTCTTTTCTCCTTTTGTGAACCTTCTTAAAATGAGTGAATCACATTGGATAAAGGGATCATAATTTTGTATTTATTGTTTAATTTCAGCTTACAGAAGTACATTTTATTTAATGCTTAGTAGTACAAACCAGTATTGCCTGTCACTGTCAAATAG
Organism: Protopterus annectens; assembly: GCF_019279795.1. Classification (NCBI taxonomy): domain Eukaryota; kingdom Metazoa; phylum Chordata; order Ceratodontiformes; family Protopteridae; genus Protopterus; species Protopterus annectens. The sequence continues at coordinate 952,976,422 of NC_056730.1, forward strand.
TTGTGAACTATAGTCATCAATTATATTGTATAGCAATGAAAGCAAATGTGATCTGGAGGTGGTGGGTGTTGACTTCATACCTAATAACTCCCTCTGATGATTTCACTACTGAAACATAATAATTATAAGCATTTTTAATAATGAAGGTTGAAACTGTTTCCCCTGTGCTCTGCATTCTGCAAGAAATAATGGCTTAAAATCTTCCTTGGATAAGAGATCCCATAAATATAAAATGCTACTTTTCATCTACTTTCTCCATGAGAATGATTTAGTTTAGAAGTAACAAAAATACCATTCTACAACAGGAAAAAAAGGCCATGAGGAACTGAAGGAAAACAAAAAAAAGTCAAAAACTTTATTGAACAGAGTAATTACTTTTGTCATAAATGACTTCATCACACTCTGGATTAAGTTCAAACACAATCATTAAAATACCTAAGAGGATATGACATCACCAAAACATATAAGTTAGTTATCAAATAAAGAAAACTATGCGCAATGGAAGTTTTGAAGTTATTAATTTTTTTAAAAGGGTTTTAACCAAATCTGACACGAGGATTTTATTTAAAGGATTGTGTTTTATTCTTTCAAAGAGAACCACTATTATGGACATACTGACTATTATTAGAGTATATACTAGGAAGTTAAATTTAGAAGTTTATTTTAAAATCTGTAATGTACAAAAGGATTTCAGAGCTGATGTGTTAATGAAGCCTAACACATTTATTCCTCCTGCTTGTAATATTAATGACTCCTTTGAGAAAACAGGTGAAAGTGAGATAAGAACTGCTCTTTTAAACCATGTAAAATGTTTAATTAAAGAAGAAAAAGAAGTCCAGCAAATCCGCTCCTCTGACATTTTTATCAGAATTATGAAAGCCGATAAGGGGGGTGCTATAGTTTCATAGTTTCATAGTAGTGTACTAGGCTATCTGCCTTGGGGCATTTACAAGCCTAGCCAACAATGATGTGGCTTACGCCACCCCGTATTATATAGTTGCGCCTCTCTAGTAGTGACACATGTGGGACCCCATTATTTAGTAAACTATACCTCTGTCTAGTAGTGACACTGAGGTGACTCCCGGGGTAAACTTACGATCTCCCATCCATGCATCGAGATTTTTCTTGAACAGTGCCAATGAAGGGCTCTGTCTCACATGAACTGGGATTTTGTTCCAGAGTACGGGTAACCTCTGTGTTATGAATCTATCCCTCCAGCATGTTTTATTCATGTTTGTGCACAGGTTGAAATCTTTAGCTCGCGTGGTTCTGGTGGATCTGGATTTTTTGAGATGGAGCATGTCCATCAGTTCTTGGTTGGACATGGCCCTATATGTTAGGCACAAATCACCTCTGAGCAGGCGGTATGCTACTGAATAGAGCTGGAGTTTCTTTAATCTAGCTGGATAAGGCACATGTTTGAGACCCATGATCCTCTTGGTGAGGTACTTCTGGGGTCTTTCCAGTTGTTGCATGTGCCGGGTGAGATACATCCCAAATGGAGCATTATATTCAATCATGGGCCTGACAAGGGAGGAATATAGAGGTACAATGACCTCCTTTGATCTGGATGAGAATCCCTTCATGATGAGATGGGCAAGGTAGAATGTCTTTCTGACCATTTTGGCAACATGGTTGTCAAAGGAGAGGTCACTATCGACTTGAGTCCCCAGGTCTCTGATTACTTCTTCCGTACTCAGTGGGTTATTGTCTATGTGATAATTTGTGGGTACTTTGTTTTTCCCAAAGGGGATGACTATACATTTTTTGGTGTTAAGTTTGAGGCCATGATTCCGGCACCAGTTGTCCGTTTCAGTGAGACCTTTCTGTAGGATGTGTGTGTCAGCAGGTGAATCAACTATGGCACCCAGTTTGCAGTCATCTGCAAACTTCGTCAGCCATAATCCTCCCATATTTGCTTTCACATCCGAGAAGTAAATGCCGAATAAGAGTGGTCCCAAGACTGAGCCCTGTGGGACACCACTCATGACTGGTTTTGAGTCTGACATGGCTCCAGCAATTTTGACCTTATGGGTTCTGTTTTTTAGCCAGTTTGCTACCCATCTTGTGACATATGGATTTACATTTAGGCTGCTGAGCTTGTCTATGATGCCAGAGTGTGGTATCGTGTCAAAGGCTTTAGCCAAGTCCAAGTAGGCAGTGTGGACAGCCTTGCCCTCGTCGATGGCACTAGTGACTGTCTCGAAGAAGTCAACCAGGTTTAAGAGGCAGGATCTGCCTTTTACAAAACCAAACTGGGTGGGATCAAGGGTCTGCAGATCTCCAATATCACCATTTATGAGTTCCATGATGATTCTTTCCATAGCCTTGCAGACCAGGCTGGTCAGACTTATGGGGCGGTAGTTACCAGGGTCAGTAGAATTTCCCCTTTTGTGGAGTGGGACCACTGTTGCTGTGCGCCAGTGTTCAGGTACATATCCTGTAGTGAGGCTAAGATTGAATAGCGTTTTTAGGTGCGGGTTTAGTTCATCTTGAAGTTCACGTAACACGCAACCGGGGATACCATCGGGTCCCATAGATGCCGTGTTTTTTGCTTTGTTGAGTGCTGATTTCACTTGTATGTCTGAGATGACAGGTAGGTTACATTCAGCAGGGATAATTACTACATCTTTAGGGGGTGAGGGAGGGGAGAAATTTGCACTGAACCTGTCTGCCAGAATATTGGCAATGTCGGTAGGGTCAGTGAATTTTTTGTCGTTGTGTATCAACTCAGAGCATATCTGAGAATTTCCTCCCAAGGTTCTGACATAATTGAAGAAGGCCTTGTGATTGTCTTTGGTATCCTTGGCAATCTTTCTCTCAAAGTTGGCTTTAGATGTTTTTATGAGAGAACGTAGTTTTTTACTTGTGCTGATCAGGGAAGCCTTTCCCTTGTGGGATTTGGCTTTGTCCTGCAGTAGCTTCCTTCTTTTGTTGTACAGTTTGTTTATAGCCGGGGTCCACCAAACCGGGCGTTTTCCCTATTATAATAATAGGCAGTGAAATGTATCAAAACAAAAAGAATGACATTTTTGGTGATCATACATATTACAGACAGGTCGATATGAATTTGATCTATTATGGCTGTGCACAGATTGATGCGTTTTTAGTATGGGCTTTTCAGACTAATTTTATTGCTAAAAAGCTTAAAGATTTTTAAACAGTGTCCTATCCTCAGTTAGGAGTTGTATTTGGGACTCCAAAACCACATAAGGATCCTGAATACCCTCCTTTACGTGTATATATATGTATATGTATGTATATGTATGTATATATATATATATATATATATATATATATATATATATATATATATATATATATATATCCATATTATTGTATAATTCAGTTAGCAGACCATCAGGGCCTAGGGCCTTGCCTGATTTTAGGAATTGGTATGCTTGCTTTACTTCTGCAAGAGAGATAGATTTAGCAAGATAGTCACTAGATTCACTGGGGTTGGAGAGCCATTTTATATTCACCGTAAATTCATTCCATCTATTGAGAGACAACTCTAGTAAGGGTTGGTATATGTTGCAGAGGTGGGATGTCATAGCTGAATTTATTGATTGTACCAAAGAACAATAGAAATCCTTCCCTACAGATAATGCTTGAATGGCAAATGCTTTTTTTTTCATTCATAAAGCAGCAGGGCAAGTTTATTTGTTTTGCCAAATATAACATTTTCATTTATTCATTCTCAAATCTGATGCTCAAGAGACTATCTAATACCTTTTATCGCTATTTTAAGATTTTCAAGTTCCCCATATAAGAAATAATTTTTGTTAGCTACTTCTTCATATTTTTCTGCAACCCAGTTTAGTTTCTTTGCAGTTTTGCTGAGATTTGAAAAGCTTTCATTACATCTTCTGCACTACAGGTTTCATGCCTAATCAAAATATTCACTTTAAATGTGCCTCATATGTACCACATACAGTTGGATAAAATGAGGACTTCCTGCCAGAAATGTATACTCCATTAGCTCAGTGCCTTGATTTCAGTGGGATACTGAAATATGAGGGGGTCTTATCAAGGTGTAACTAATGTATGAGGCCAATAATCACTTCTGTGGACCCAGATTACCATACTGTGGTCTGATAGGGCATCTGGTAAGACTAACACATCATTTCCCCATTGTAGCAAATGGTGACTAATTAAACAAATAATCTTTTAGCTATCCCTGTTTGAAATGCAAAGAAAGTAAGGTCTTGTTGATTAGGAATTAATATTATCCATATATCTACCAGGAACAGCTCCCTTTTCCATCCCTGCATTATACATACACATTTCCCTAAGCAGGATCTTCCTAAAGAACTCCTATGTTTAGTATTATTACTGCAATATGAGCTGGGCTAATACCAAGTAACTTCAACAGATCACATACAAAAGCAAGCCGAAGTCATATGAAACAAAACAACAAGGGATTATCACATCTTCATACAACTGTAGATTTTATTTAAGCCAAAAGGCAAATAAGCACGATGTACTGTTGGATCCAAATCATGGGTATTTATATATTTTTAAAACATCTGTTTAACCTTACAAAAGTTTTTGATTTTAAATCTTAGAGGAGCAAACAGAATGCTAAGGACGGAACACCTCATGATGACTGGTTAACATTCCAAAATCTCAAATGTTGTAGGTAGAAAAAGTGCAAACCATATATGTAAAAATGAACCAATGAGCCTTTCCCACCAGAGGTCTATGTGACTGAGCAAGATTTGCAGTGGCAATATGTGACAAGATTAAACTTTTTGTATTAGTTGACTGAACTCAGCCAATGAGGGCATAAAAAGTGAGCTCGTTTGATAGATTCCTATATGGATTTAAGGAATGTCATTGGGTGTATTTGGTGACATTTATTATTATTTGACACTACAATGAAATCACCACCTAATAAAAACAGTAAATGTTGCCCCATGACATATTAATCATTCTAAAAAAGTGTTGAAAGTGGGTTACATGCTCTTAAAATGGCTCATAAAAATAAGCAATGATTATAAATCCTTGAGCAGTTTTATCATTAACTACAGCCCAGCAGCTCTTTGTGTTCTCAATTGACTCAATGTTGATCCAATCTGAAGTGTGTCTAACTAAATTTAGGAGTTGTTTTGAGACTTGACCACTACTAGCTGCTACAAACCGGGATTTAGCTTGAGCGAGAGGTTGATGCATTTATGTTTAGTTTCTTGAAGACAGGTGACTTTAATTTTTAGTTGATATAATATGTGTAGCACACAGGCTAATTTTATGTTGGAATTTAATTCCCTGATGTCCCATGAAAGAAGTTTGCACTGCTCACTAACATTCATTTCAGCTAATTCAAATGGAAAATAAAAGATGTACGAGTTAAAAACAGAGTACTACAAAATGTGTAGATCTAAAACTTTCTCACAGGGGCTTGAAGAGTATGCACCAAGCCAGTATAAAGGCTCTCTTCTGCAGCCTGGACAGAGCTAAATTTATCTGCCTTATAACTACAATTATTGAAAATGTAGCCTCCCTTTTTTGGATGCAGATCCTTAAGGAGAACAACAACAGGCATATAGAATACTATACACATAAAGTAGCAGAAATTATTCTAAAAACTAAGCCAACAAGAGAATAAAAAAACATGGTTGTTTGCAGTTTTTAGCTTTTACTTTGTTATTAAAGTTCTGTGGTCGTCCAGCTGCCGGTGTTTTATTTATTTATTTTTATTTTATTGCTGTTTACATCAGTACCAGGTTTCCTGCTTATTTGTGGATTATTTCCTCCAACATGAGAATGGAGAAAGAACATTTTGCTGATAGGGATGACTGCAAGTAGGGGTACAAAAAATAGTCAAGAGGGGCTGGAATTTAGTGGAGAAAACTGGCAAAGGAACCAAGGTACTGTGTGCAAATAACTAGACAGGGAAAGGTCATAGAATGGGATGAGGCCAAGAAGATATTTGAAATGCAGGCTAGAGACTGCCTTCCCTACCAGGGATTGATATCAGGTACAGGCAAGGAGAAAGAGATAGGAGAATCTTAAGTGAAAGATCTGCTTTGGCAGAGATTTTATTTGACTCTGAAACAGAAACTGCTGTTAAAAAAGAAAAAGGGATAAATAGTAGGTCATATAAAATATAGCACAATAACTATGCTAATCAGTCAGAGAAAGTTAGCAAAGACTGGGAAAGAGAGACTGGATAAGCAATTTAGAAGAGAACAATGGGAGGAGATAAGTACGGCTTCGAAGTATGCAACAGAAGTGTTTGCACAGCTATTTTTATAACCCAGACAGACTCCAAATAATTTTTTGTTTTTCAAGCAGATGGCAAATGTTGGAGGTATGATGAGGAAGAAAGAGGTTAATGTGAACAATGTTCCAGCAGTGTAATGAGTTGGCAGACTTTACAAATTCCCTACAGTGTACTCTGTCATACATATCGGGTGAAAATAAAACTCCGTGTAGACAGACCTCAGTACTTTAATGAAACGAACAAAATTTAAAATTCACAATCACAGATCTAGCGCTTTCGTCTGCCGAATGCAGACTTCTTCAGAATAATGAATGTGTGGTGCCAATGATTTTTATACAATTCACATCAATTAATTAATCAATCAGTTACATAAATTCATTTAGAATTTAAAGCCATACCTATTATTTTCAAAATTACATTCCATATGTGGTATACAGTTTTTTTAAAACAGCAAGTCACAAATTGTGTTGGGGACCTAACTTAGTAAAGTGCTTTTGTGCCTTTTATTATTTAATAAATATTCATATAAAAATGTTAAAAATATATATTCTAAGACAATATTGTAAAATTCATGTTGTGGTTTATGTGATATATATTCTACTTATTCCTAAAAGGTAGCTGATAATTAATATAATGTTGTTGAATAAAATAGTGAAATGAATGTAAACTATAATGACTTGTGATAAATATATCTAAAAATGTATATGTTGTATATTAAAATATATAAAAACTAATTTAAAACTGTTTTATTTGAAAATAAAACAATGTTACTTAATACATGTTAAAAAAATGTTACATCATACAAGTTTAAAAATGTTGTATATTTTGTTAGTGCATGTTTTTACAAATATTACCATGCTTTTTATTTTTTATGTTCGTAATAAGATCTTTATATGGTGTATGTTCAAATAAAAGCTGAATATTTATACACTAGAGGCTTTATCTACTAAAATAGCCTTAATGTTTGTGTACTCATTAAGCCCAGGAGGGATGTTTGATTTTAGCCTCAGTTGCCATCTAATTTCTTTCTGAAGTAAGATGTTTTTAACATCACCTCCCCTTGGATCTGATTTAATGTGTTCCAAAATTCCAAACTTAAAATCAGTGAAACCTGCACATTCAACAGAATGTTTAAATAAAGCACTGGTCTCCTTTCTCTTTTTAATATTGTAAATGTGTTGTAATTCTTTCTCTGAGGGACCTCTCGGTCTTCCCCACATAGAAAGAAGGACATTTGGAACACGTGGCTAGATACACTAACATCTTGCTTCGACAATTGCCCTTGCAAAAGGCAATTTTGCTTTTTAAACCATTCTCCAATTTTAATTCAACAGTTTGGTTAATATACATACATTGTCGACACCTACCACATCTTTTAGTACCTTCCTTAGGGTCAGGTTTTTTATTTTCCATTTCGAAAAATCTTTTGAAGTTTGTAGCTGTCTTGTATATAAATGTTGGTTTTTTTCCAACTGTCTGATACATCTCTTTATTGGTCTTAAAAATAGACCAATTATTTTTAATAATATTAATAAAACAGTCAGAAAATCCATTATACTCCACAATACAGGCACCCGTATAATCCTTTGAATTATCTGCCTTTTTCTCGTTGGGAGTAAATTTGTTGCCTAATAAAGGTGTATATTTGGTACCCCATCCTTTATATACTTGTTCCAGTGTCTCACCAACTAGTTGTTTGGGATAACCCCTTTCCAAGAATTTTTCCATTAAAAATGAAAATTCTTTTTACATATCGGGTGAGCAAATGGGTGTAACTAACAAAATGATTCTTCTGAGCTGAGACATAGGATCTGAATTGCTTAGACATAGTGAGGCCTAGTTAAGTTTAATTCTGGTGGCTGACAAAAAGCAATTACTAGAAAATGGAAATAAATGTCGAAACCAGCTGTATTTGGAGTTTTGAATATTGCAAAAACAGAGATAAAAGAACTGGAAGTGGGATCTTTTGAAAAGGGAAGGAGCAAATGACATAGAAACAAATGGAAAGTGTGGGATCATTGCATGGAGAATAATGTTCAAGGGGAGTGAAGTTTAAGGGAAGGTAAGAAATGAGCAATTTATGTAATGTTGGACTAATGACAGTTGCAAAAAAAGAACATGTGTGATGTATAATGTATGCAACTGGAAACATCTTAACACTGTTTGTTTTCTTTTATATTACTGCATGTTTGCTTATGTCTTAAATGCTAACTTAATAAAGGTGTTAAAAAAAGAAAATGCAGCCTCCCTGGAAAGATAGTAAAATAAATTATCGTGCTCTCATTCCGGATTGCAAAAAAACAATGCGTCATACTACAAATATAACTATATTAGAGAAATGGAGAGGAGGCTGGAAATATTTATACTGGAGTAAAGGAGAGGAAAGGAGAATTTTTATTATAGGTTCATAGAAGGTTATTAGGCTAACATCCTTAGAGCCCTTACAAGCCTAGCCATATTTCCTGAGTTGTCCCAATTGTCAGTGGTTAGGCGAATGAAGTTCAAAGAGGTAAGGGTCTATGGTAGTTAATACCAACTTCCTCTGTCCAGGAGGGACATGGGGGCCACCCCTGGAGTGAATTTGCAGTCACCCATCCATTGATCTAGGTTATATTTGAAAAGGCTCAGGGAGGGGCTATGTTTCATGTGAACTGGAAGTTTGTTCCAGAGAAGTGGCAGTCTCTGGGAGATGTATCTATCTCTACAGCATGATTTGTTGATGTCAGAGGCTAGGTTATGATCCCTGGAGTGAGTGACCTATGTGCAGTTTTATTTACAAATGTGTAGCATTTACATCAGGACCATGTCAGAAACTGTCCTGTAAGCCAGGCACAGGACACCACTTAACCTGTAGGAGACAGAATACTGTAACAGGGTTTTCAGTCTTTCCACCTAAGAATTGCTTTGTGTACCCTGCAATTTCTTGATGAGAAAACTCTGTTGTCTTATCAATTGTTGCAGGCGTCTAGTGAGGTACATACAAAAGGGAGCATTGTACTCCATTATTGCTCTGATGAGGGCCGAATATAATAGAATTATAACCTCCTTAGATCTAGATGCAATGCCTTTACTTATAAGATGTACCACATAGAAGGATTTCCTTACTACAGTGGATACTTGGTGGACAAAGTTCAGATTGCTATTAACCTGAGTACCCAGATCATGTACCAGTGGGTCTACACTTAGGGGGGTGCTGTCTATAATGTAATTAGCAGGGATGTCAGCTTTTCAAAATGGAATAATAATAATTTTTTTTGCATTAACTTTAATCCATGGCTTTGGCTCCAATCATTTGTCTGCGTTAATCCTATCTGCAGTATATTAACATCACTGGGGGACTCAATGATTGCTCCCAAGTTGCAATTGTCAGTGAATTGGTTAGCCACAGGCTGTCCAAGTTTACTTGGACTTCTGAGAAATAAATTCCAAACAGTAAGAGGCCCAGCATAGAACCCTGTGGTACACCACTGATGACTGGTCTTTTGCTAGAGGTGAAGTCACCAACTTTGACAGCATGTGTCCTGTCGGTAAAGCAGTTGGCTATCCATCTGGTAATGTAGGGGTTAATTCCCAATTGAGACAGTTTCTCTATAATACCCAAGTGGTGAATTGTGTCAAATGCCTTGGCTAGGTCAAGGTAGGTGGCATGCACTGTCTTACCCTCGTCCAGCGCCTCGGTGACTTTCTCGAAGAAGTTAACCATGTTTAACAGGCATGATCTACCTTTAATGAATCCGAACTGGGTTGGGTCCAGAGTTTGGAGATTACCTATGTCCTTGTTAATAAGGTCCATAACAATTCTTTCCATAGCCTTGAAGATGAGGTTAGTCAAGCTTATGGGTCTATAATTCCCAGGATCAGTTGATGGTCCCCCTTTGTGCAGAGTGAATTACTGTTGCTTTCCTCCATTCCGCTGGAACATAGCCAGTTCACAGACTGTGGTTAAACAAGAATCCAAGTGGATCTGCTAGGTCATGTTTTAAGTTGTTTAAAAGGCAACCTGGGATGTTGTCTGGGCCCACTGATGCAATGTTTTTGATCTTGGAAAGTGAGGGTTGATCTGCTTTCTTGAGATAATAGGCTGAGGAATGGTAGCAGGTATACTTTGGGGGGTGACTGGAGGGGACAGGTGCTTGACATTTGCTCCAAATCTGTCAGCTAACAGGTTGGCTATTACCTCCAGTTGAGTATGGGTGGTGCCATCCACAGCTAGTTCAGCACATAGTTGGGTATTCCCTTTTAGATTTTGGACATAGGTAAAGAATGCCTTATGATTATCCTTAGCTATGGAGGTTATTTTTGCTTTGTAATTCGCTTTGGAGGACTTGACAAGATCTCTAATTTGTTTGGTTAAGCTAGAGAGGGATTTATTCCTCTGCTGAATGCTGAGTTAGATAAGTTACTAGTGAGTATCTCCACATATGTGGGTTTTTGTGTCATGTCCTTATTTAGTGTGAGAAGTGTGGGTGTGATGACAACCTTTTTGGCATTTGATTTGTCCTTATGTGAGAGCCTTGCCTCCAATTTCATAGTGTATCTACATCTCTCAAATAGAGTATTTGTTTGTTTCAGGAATGCGTTGCTGTCAGTGTACATGAAACAATAGCTACATTGCCCCAGGACACCTATATCTATCAGGCTGGCCAGAGAGATGATGGGAAACTACCTGTCCATGATAGCAGGCTGTTGCTCTATACTTTATTCAGGAAGGGAATGGGTTAATTTGACAGGACTGTGCTGGTAGTGCCGCGACTACAGGAACCTATACTTTGTGTAGGCTAAGGTTGATCAATAAGGCAATGTTGCTCAGTGCATAACTGAGTTGCTCCAAGAGTAGCAGAAATGCTTGGAAGGGTTTCACTGACAGCTGTGAAAAATGGAACCTCTATGATTTTGCATCTATAGAGGGCAGTGTTAACCACCACTGCACAAAGAGCAGCACCACACAAATGCAGGGCTTGAGTACAAGCAAAGAGAAACAAGTTTTAAGCTAACTACCAATCAAAAAGCACACGATAAGTCTTCCACTAGCAACCCCCAACTCAGATAGGATAGATCAGTGCACTTCTGCCACAAGGGTGCAAGAAAAACATGTTCTTAATATAGAATATCTGGTTTGGAGTCCAAGTGTAACAAGACCACACAAACTATCTACAACAGTCCTATAACTAACAGATACAATGTAACACAGTGCAATTAACTACTTAAAAAAGCAGCAGATAGCAGTTTTTTTTGAAACTGCTAAAGTACAGTCGCAATATATAAGAGAAGTACAAAAAAAATACTTAGAGCCCTTCTGTGTGCTTCCCAGCTCAGATAGACCATATAAACACCTCCTGTCACTAGATGAATAACCCTAGCCCTGCTAATATAAAAGCACAGTAAAGGAGTGTCCAGAGTGAAATGCTACCACAAACAAACTTAAAAGATACAAAACCTACCACAAACAAACTTAAAGATACGGATACAGCAGTTTTCTTTAAACAGCTTATAAACTTGTGATTATTCGATAAAAGTAATTTGCTTTGTATAAATGAGTCAAGAGCCACTCAATTGTACAGAATTTATAAAGGGTCTAAAAGCAAGATACACTGATTAATAAGCCCTCCAGCCACTAAAACTGCATGCAGAAATCTCATGTATTTTCCACCCTAAACAGACCAGGCTATCTCTCAGTGCACTGCATGGAAAATCCACTGACCTCTTAACTTAAAAACAAGTGCTTACTAGAGTGTAAAAATACACTACTTTACCCAACAGCTGGTTAGATAATAAATTCAGAGCAACTATATCAGTAGAACAGACAATGAGAGGTAAAATGCACTTTTTCGATATAAACACTAGGAAAAGGAAATAAATAATTTAAGATATTAACAGCAGTGTTGAAAGGGAGGATCTTATTAAGCACAATTTACAGTAGGGGTGGGCAGCTTAAAACCACCAAGTTTAAAAAGCAGATAAATGAAGATGAAGGTGGGTGGGAAAATGACTAGCAGGGAATTACCAGCAATGCTTTTAATTTATGCCAGCTTGCAATCTTTTCGGAAAAAGAGAAAGACCCAGAAATTCAATGTGTAATTAAGTATCACTTAAAAAACAATTTAACCAATGGAAAAACATATAAAATGTGCAGCATAGATAATTTAAGTGTCTATCTCTCACATAGAACAATAACACCAGGCCAAGAAGATTTCTTAAAACAGAAAACAAAATGCAGCAGGTTGAATGCCCACTCATGGTATTTTTGTTAATAATTTTCACTCTTTAAGTAAACTATAAAATCAGTCACCATATTAAGATTGCTTTTTAATACTTATTGGATAATTGAAAGAGACATATCAATGCCCATTCACTTCACAAGATGAGAGATATCCCTTCTTGGAGTGTAACACTGAGTGTTACATAGTCCTTGTGATTTCTGTACTAAAATCCCATGATAGTAATCAAGAAATAGTGTTGTGATATCAATTCCTATGTGAAGTGGTAGTATCTGTGTTCCCCCAACTACTTTCATTCCCATCATTGTGTGCTCCTAACATTAATACAGAAAGTAAAATAATAAAAGTACCATGTAAGTAAATTATAGAGTCCCAGTTTAAAAATTGTTCAAATTTAGCATTTGTACTCCAGTAATAAACCTGGAAGAGTAAGAGAACCAAAAGAAAAGGAAAAAAAACTCACTAACAGCCTGTTCATGTCCAAAACAACAGAATGCCATTTAATAAAAGTTATTCTAAAACTTTATAGCTTTTAATCCACCTTCCACTTTTTCAGATTTAAAGACTGTCCACTTGTTGGTGCTAGCAGTACAAAACAGATCCGGATATACAATGTAAATGGACTGGTTCAGGTGGGAAATTACCCATCTGTTAGAGCAGCTACTTGGATTAAAGCCATCTGGTCTTGGGTGTGTCCACTGTTGAGCAATTACCTCTGGGTAGAGTCAGGACTAACAAAGTCCATTGGTATTTCCTCCTTCCCATCAGAAAAGTATGCTTTGGGCAGTTATTTTGTTAGTATGCTCAATAGAGTAACATAATTGCTGGCAGGACAATGGGAGGCTCTGTTTTTTTACTTACTCTTCAGGTCCAAGACATTTCTAGTTTTCATCTTGACAGGTGATTTTTCCACAGCTAAGGGTGATTGGGATAGTTTTCTTTTGATGTCCCCAGCAGGTGAAGGCAGGGGTGGTGTTTGTTGGTTGCCATGTCCTCTATTCTGAAATGCTACTATTCCTTTTGGACAGATAACATGGATAGGAAACAAAATTGTATTATGAATCCATGTTCCTTCATGCACCATATCGCTTTCCTTTTGTTAAATAAAGAGGTAGTATAATCAGAGGTTAATCATACCTGGACACCATTGATCTGACATTTGGATCACAGTTCTGTAGCTGTTTGCAATATTACTTCTTTATGCATATAATTTAGATAGTGAAAGGTAAAATGTCTGGGCAAATTGGAGGAAGACTTGGTATGAATATGGTGAACAAGCTGAATTTCAGGGGAATCTGTTTTTTTTTTTTTATCATAATGGATATTTATTTCCAAATGAAATCCACAGGGCTGTCCTTCTTCTTGCCCTCAGGCAACTCAGGAAAGTCATGAGATTGTTCCAACAGGCCTGATTTTAAATATCATCAAGCTTTAGCTTAGGTTTCTTATTCCATGCCATTAGTTATTGGATTTGATGAGTACGGACATTGAGGAATTTCTGATGCTCCAATAAGCCCTGCATTGTTTTATGAGCTGTCTGTACATAACTGTCACCTTTAATTTAATTTCTTCGTCTGTGTTTTTTTAGTCACTTTATATCTCTTTGGATGTCTTAGAGAAAAGCACCAAGTGAAGACAGTGAGCTGTTTAACAGTGTATTTTCTAGGTTCTGCTTCCCACCTCCATTTACTGATTTATTTTCAGGTTGACAGCCATGTCACCTTCAAGATTTGCCAAGTGCTTTGGTGTAGAAATATCAAAATTCACCATATTAAAAGGCTTGATCTCAAAGTTACAGGACAAAATGACTAGTGGATGAGATAAAGGGTCAAATATTGTAAGAAATAACTTGTTGTAATAGTGAAAGATAAAGACATTTTATTTTATTTCCAAGGTACACAGTATATCTTCATTCAATATAGCTGACTTTCTGTGCACCTCCAAGAAAGCCTTCGGAGTAAATTGGTTCTTAAGTGAAAGACACTGGGGAAGTTTTAAGGAAAGTGAATCCACGCAGTGGGAGTGTGACTTCCACTGGGTAGCCATGTAACTTGTACTCCAATGGGCCATAAACCTGAAGTGAAATCAGTGGCACAAGTTCTATGGGAGAGTCCATGGCCATGTTTTATAATATCATTACTCTGTCACTGTCTTACACAAACTTTATTTTGATAACAATGCCATTGAAAATGAGGCACTGGAATGGGAACAGCTTTTAAACCCACCTATGCAAATGATTTCTTGTTCACTTTTAAAAATGCCATTTGATGTGGTATTTACTTTTTTGAAGAGCTGGCTGTCATGTTGTTATGATACAAAAACAACCTACTATTCATTTTCAGGGTCAATGTACATATATTTGTAGAATTTTTTGAGTGTCAGAATTCCAACACATGGGTTATCAATTTTGCACACAATATTTATGTTTCAGGGGCCAATTGGTGAGACTAGTAGCATGGTATCAACTTGGTTGTTAAAAAAAAAAAAAAAAACATTTAAAGTGACTATTTTCTTTCATGCCATTAATGCTCAGCCACCATAGTTGTTGCAAACCCTCCCTCATGCTGAGTTTCTTGGAGTTCACACAAGTATCACTATGGATAGTGATCATACCTCTCATCTCTG
Organism: Protopterus annectens; assembly: GCF_019279795.1. Classification (NCBI taxonomy): domain Eukaryota; kingdom Metazoa; phylum Chordata; order Ceratodontiformes; family Protopteridae; genus Protopterus; species Protopterus annectens. The sequence goes on from NC_056730.1 coordinate 952,991,491, forward strand.
CAAATGTCCAGATATTTACATTAGCAAACAGGTCAGAGGGGACAACAATGTTGTTGTATGCAGACAATGTGGCATTACAGGCAGGCACTGTGCAATAACTTTGCAAAGGATAGGGGAATGGAATGCAAAACTGAAGGCACATGGGATGAAACTGAGTACAGATAAGACAGTGGTAATGTCAGCAAATGGTGGTTGACGAGAAGGGAAGTCTGAATGAGGAGGCCATAGCTAGAATCAGAAGGGCTGCAGCCAACTGGCACAGAGTGTCAGGGATTGTGTTTGATAGAAGAATGCCAAAGAAGCTGAAAAGTAAGATGCACAAAACAGTGGTGTAACCAGTATCACTACATGGCACAGAAATCTGGGCAGTAAGGCAGAGCAATTGAGGAAGCTACAGGTGATGGAGATGAAGTGCCTGAGATGAGTAGAAGGATGCACAGTATGGGACAGATGAAGAAATAAGGACATGAGAACGGAAACCAAAGTAGCTCCAATTACAGAAAAGGTCAAAGTGAACACATTACAGTGGTTCAGCGACATGTGCAGATATCAGAAGACAATCTTGTGAAAAAGATTTGGGACAGGTAGGAAGAAGGCAAGAGGAAACAAGGTTGTCCAGTAAAGAGGTAGATGGATTGTGTGAGAGAAGACCTTCAACAGTCAGTCTTGAGTGTCGAAGAATGCAGGACAGTGGCTTTGAATAGAGAGAGATGGCGACAGTTGACACGGCACCCTGACTCCATGTAGAAATAAAATGTGAAAAAGGGGTTTGAGCATGATGATGATATCCAGATATTTCCATCGTATTTTAGGTCTTCTTTTTTTAAATGTGTGGTTTTCTGGCAAATCATGGATGATTGATGTCACTAAATAATGATGTACATTTGAAGTTTCAAGCTTTACATATTTCAAATATGCATGCTAATATAAAAGCTATTCTAACAGCTCTTTAGGTGCATAAAGGAAATATTTGAAGTCTGTCCCTAATTTTCGGCCTTTGTCCCCCCAATTATTTTTTGGCTTTGTCCAGATTTCTTGTGCACAGAGCTTGAGACGTATGATAATGATGACCTCATGACAGAAAAAAGATATGGAGAAGAAATACTTAGAAAAGATAAAATGCATGTTGGCAGTCAGTCTCTAATTGGTAGATGCCATAAGTTTAGTGAACAGAGGAGGTTTTATAGCTGCATTAGTTTGTATGAAGGACATGGTGACTCTCCTTTATATTCTGTTATAGCTTTTATCACCTTCACAAATCAGCTGAGTATAATTATTAAACAGAATTGGCATATCATATTATTTGATGCAAAGTTAAAATAAGTAGTCCCTAGATGTCCTGGATTCTCATATAGAGCCACAAATACAGAGAGGAGATGCTTTCATTTAAAATGTGCCAAAATACAACTTACTGAAGGAAAATTTACCTATCATTGTTACATGTGCAGTGTACCACAGCCACATTAATTTTAGTGATGAAAGGAGGATCAGCAATATTTGGATTTCTTTTAAACATTTCACATGTACTTTATTGGATACAATATCTAGAATATATATTTTTTTAGATCATGGACCTGGGAAATAAGGGCTCTCCACTGGCCCCTTAATATTTCAAATCAGGGTACTAAACTATAGGTAAAGTTCTGCTTAAAAGTAGAGCACCTAATTTAGCACTAAATCCTGGCACCCACACTAAAATCTTCAGGAGAAAACTATTTCCTTTCCCTGCAAACTGTGGTTCTCAAAAAAAGGAATGGTTAATAAGGTGGGGGAAAAAAAGAACTGAAGTAACTCTGGTAGTAGCAGCAGTTGAAAGGAACTGCCTTTTCTTTTCCCCTAACCAACTAATGTACTTAGAAAATTGTGGTTAGTGAACAGTTAAATAAACAAACAAATACAAGTATCTAATATGAGTAAGTGCAAAATTAGTTACAAGGACCTGCTTTTTATTTTTCCCATGGATAACCAAGGCTCTTACAAGGCTGTGGTTAGTAAGCACTGAAATATGTAAATAAATAAAAAATCAAAGTGGCTAACACAAGTAACTGCAAATGCAGTTATAGGAGCTTTATTTTCCCTTCACCAGGTGAAACTATTAGAAAGCCATGGTTACTGAGTGAGTAAATAACTAACTAACTAACTAAAATAAATACAAGCATCTAATGCAAGTAACTGTAGCAACACTTGCAATGGTATGCCTTTCCTTTTTCCAGCTACTAACCAAGACTCTTACAAAGCAATGGTAAATGAGTGGGGAAAAATAAAAAAATAATTTGATCAAACAAATGCAAGCAATTGCAGTAGCACTTATGATGTGTGTATGTGCATGCATGTGTGGATGTGTTTGTGTGTGTATGTGTGTATGTGGATGTGTGGTCTGTCTGTGTCTAAGTGTGCATAGGGACAGTTTTAATGCTTTATGCTGCATATAGCTAATGAAACTGACCTAAAATAAATTACTAGTGTTACCATTTATGTATTTCTTCATTTAATCACAATAAGATATTTGTGCAGTGCACAGTCAATAAACTGCTGGGTGCATTGACTCATATATATGTGTATGTGTGTGTGTGCGTGTGCGTGTGCATGTGTGTGTGTATGTGTTTGTTTCTCACATTATTATTAAATATTATTAAAGACTAATATTACTTATATTTTGGATGATATTTGGATTCCTACAGCAACAATTACATATATTACAGCAACTTTAAAACTTTAGACAGATGAAGTATTTGGCATTAAAATATAGAAATTGTATATACTCATAAATCATGAAAACAAATTAATAGATAATCTATTGTCTAAGAGTAATAATGAATGCCAGTGTGGCAGTACAGAAAATAACAGACTTTCCAGGGGTGGTAAGAACCTCTACCTGCAGTGTCAGACTTCACAACACCCATGGGTAGATGGTTATTTACCTGTAACACACACCCTTTTAGGCATTCTTGCTTGCTTGGACCAGGCAAATATGGTATTTATGGCAAACCAGGAGAGCTGTCATGATCAGAATTCAAGAACACTTCAGGTACGTGTGTAACTTAATTAGATTATTGTTGCTAGTGCTTTGAAATGTAATGATTTCCAAACATCTGTATTTAAATTATGTCTATTGGGGACCCAATGTTCAAGCAAGGCAGATTTTATAAAACTACCCTAGAATGATCTGGAGGCCAAGTAAATCTTCAGACGTAAAACTTTATTTCTTGCAGGTCCACAACATTTCATTACTAGTTTTTAGATGTCATAACATATGTAACATTCCTCTCCTCAGGTTCTCCCTGTACTAATGTCCTTAAAGTTAGTTATATACTGAGCAGAACTGCTATAGTAGTACCATATTTCTTCCATATTCCTTTCCTTTCTTCTCTGTTATTAGCACACTACTTTATGCATGTAAATTTATTTTGCATTTTTGTGTCAGATTTTTTTTATTTATGTTAATTATGAAAGCTAATGCATTAAATATATTTCTGTAGTACTTTGCAACTTTTAAAAACTATAAAAGGGACTGCTGATTGAGGTTGGGAACTGCTGATTGAGGGCTCAGTGTCTGTTATTCTAAAAGTGTATTTGTTCTGGTTTAAGCACTTGGGCTTCAGGCCAGTTATTTTACATTAAGAAGGTTCGTGGTCTGCATTCTTGTGGGAGGAAAGGCTGGACTCTACCCTTCTGAGCTTGGAATTTCTGGTTAAAGGCTTATAGTGCCTGCATATTTGAACTGTTTCTTACTGAAATTGGTACACCTTGTTTGCTGTAGCATAGACTAGATCCAGGCCTGCTGAATCTAGCTTTGTTTGTATGCTTGTTTGCTTGTTATTTCCCTGAAACGCTAATTCCACCTAAAACGCAGCTTTTCAGCGCTTCTGTGGATCCCTAGTTACATCTGCATTGCTTACTGTACTTATTTCCTTGTTTCACTTGAAAGAAAGTTACTGGTTGTCATTTTTGCATTTAAGTCACCTGTAACACATTGCATTTACATTACCTGGCACTTGCTCACTAAAGCAATTATATAAGTCAGCACTAAAAAATTAAAAGCACTACACCCTCACAAACTCCCCCTGGAGTACCTTGCTCCCCATTGGCCATTTTTTTCAATTATAAAGAAATTCCCAATACTATTCTACCATGTCTAAAGGTCAGTTGTCAATCTCCTCTCCAGTCCAGCTGGTGAATCTGGGAATCTTGAGGCAATGTTACAACTGCCTCATGTACACAGACAAACCTCTCCTCCTCCCAACAAATTCCAACACATGTGAGAGATGCAACCATATAGCCAAAGTGGAGGCTAAGCTCTCTCAACTCAGTACTGGCGAAACCTGTCAGGAGGAGAAGGAAATCACACTCACTAAAATTCCAGTCTCACATAGACCTACCACGACAGCAAACCAAACACATAAACACACAAAAACATACTCGGAGGCTCTAAATAAAAATCTGCCTAAGCAGCAGAGACCTCCAAAGCAGACACCCAAGCAACCGCTACCCCAAAACAAAACACATGCAACCCATAGCTCACAAATCCAGTGTGCTGAACAGTCACAGCCCTTAAGGCTAAAAAACACATCTGATACACTTGTAATAGGTGACTCTATCGTCAGGCACACTGATGTCCTGCTCACCAGGCTGAACAAGGAGAAGGTCACGGTGAGCTGCCTGTCGGGTGCTAGGATCCGCCACATAACACAAGCACTCAGGTCACTCCAAGGCAAGTACAAATATGACTCCGTCATTGTCCATGCTGGTGTGAATGACCTGAGACGTACCTCTCTGGACTACATGAAAAGAGACATAGAGGAGCTCTCTGAGCATGTGGCCCAGGCCGGTATGACCCTGACCTTGAGTAGCATCTTACCCTCACCAAGAATGATGCCACAATATGAAGACAAGATGATCAATTTCAACAATTGGCTTAAGTATTGGTGTCATTCAAAGGGGATCCAATGCCTGTCAGCCTGGGATGACATGCTCGACAAGCCACGATGCTTCGCTAGGGACGGCTTGCACCTGTCACCCCTGGGCTTTTGGATATTGGCAAAGGCTCTTGCTACCCCCATAGTGCCTTTTTTAGGCAAGGCTCAAAAGACAAACCCACCTCCATAGGTATCACAAGGGATAAGAAACTAAGAGTAATGCTACTCAATGCCAGAAGTCTAAACCTCAAGATGCATGCATTCGAAACTCTCCTTCGCATGTAGAACATCGATATCTGTGCAGTAACAGAAACCTGGTTCAAGGCTCCCGAGAGCACCCCAGCACTGGCAGGTTATACCTCATACCATGCTTTTCGGCACCAAAACTTGGACTGAACCAGAAAAGGAGGGGGAGTGTCAATATTCGTCAAAGATACCCACACCTCCAGGTTGGTGGCACAGCACGAAGCATCAGAGACTATCCACGTGCAGCTAACAGTGGGTAAAACTGCCTTCCAGTTTATAGCCTGCTACAGACCACCCTCCCAAACCCAGGAACCCCACTCGGCCTTCCTGAGAACACTGGAAAATATGAAGGTCTCTCCAAACACCATTATATTGGGCAACTTCAACTACCCAAACATAGACTGGGAGCATTACTGTAGCTCCAACACCCTAGCTCAAAGGTTCCTAGAGTTTATAAACTCAAACATTATGGAACAACTTGTTTCCACTTCCACAAGAGGGGAAAACATACTGGACCTGATCATCACCAACATGGGGACTCTATGCTCCAGACCAGAAGTGTATCCCTCACTGGTAAGATCAGACCATAAACTAATCTCACTGGATATTCACATTCCGACCCCACCCCCTGCCCAGAAAACCACAGTGAAAAACTTCTCTAAAGCAAATTTCACACTCCTCAAAACTGAGGTGGAATCCTTCAAAGCCCCCGGGCCTGTGGAAAATACGGCCCAGACCACAGAATCCTTTATAAATGCATTCTATGAACACCTTCCAGAATGCATGGATCATGCAATCCCAAATAAAACCAAGACCCAATCCTCCAAAGGCAGACGTCCTGTCTGGTGGACCCCAGTCATAAACAAACTATACAATAGAAGGAGAAAGCTACTACATGATAGAGCAAAATCCCAAAAAGGGAAAGCATCTCTGATCAGTGTTAGCAAAAATCTACGGGCCCTCATAAAATCATCTAAGGCCAGCTTCGAGAGAAAAATTGCACAGGACACTAAGGATAATCACAAGGCTTTCTTTAGTTATGTTAGGAACCTGGATGGGAATTCCCAGATATGCTCAGAATTGGTCCAAAATGACAAAAAATACACCGAACCCACAGACATTGCCAACATCATAGCTGACAGGTTCAGTGCAAACTCCCCCCCCTCCCCACCAAAAGGGCAAATATCTATCCCAGCAGAGTGCTGCCCCCCTGACATCTCAGATGCTCAGGTAAGAGCCGCCCTCTCCAAAGCAAAAAACACAGCATCAATGGGACCAGATGGTGTCCCGGGCTGCGTCCTACATGAACTCCAAGAAGAGCTAAACCCAAACATAAAACTACTGTTCAATCTCAGCCTTACCACAGGATATGTACCCAAAGAGTGGCGTACAGCAACAGTGGTCCCTCTCCACAAGGGTGGTGCCTCAACGGATCCTGGAAACTATCGCCACATAAGCCTGACTAGCTTGGTCTGCAAAGCTATGGAAAGGATCACGATGGACCTCATAAAAAAGATATTGGGGACCTACAGACACTGGATCCTACCCAGTTCGGCTTTGTTAAGGGCAGATCCTGCCTCTTAAACCTGGTCGATTTCTTTGAAACAGTTACCAAGGCCATTGACGAGGGGAAGGTGGTCCACACAGCCTACCTGGACCTCGCAAAAGCCTTCGACACAATACCCCACTTGGGCATTATAGATAAGCTCACCAGCTTAAATATAAACCCCTATGTCACTAGATGGGTTGCAAACTGGCTCAAGGACAGAACCCACATGGTTAGAATTACTGGAGCCATGTCAGACTCCAAACCAGTTACAAGTGTCATCCCACAAGGCTCAGTCCTGGGACCTCTCCTGTTCGGTATATATTTCTCGAAGGTACAGGCCAACACAGAAGGACTTTGGCTGACCAAGTTCACAGATGACTGCAAACTGGGCACTATAATCGACTCTCCAGCCGACACAAGCATCCTCCAAAAGGGCCTCATAGAAACAGTCAACTTGTGCCAGAGCCATGGCCTCAAGCTAAATGCCAAGAAGTGTATAGTCATCCCCTTTGGCAAAAACAAAGTGCCCACAAATTACCACATAGGTGGTAATCCATTAAGTACGGAAGAAGTAATTAGGGACCTGGGGACCCAAGTTGATAGCAGTCTCTCATTTGACAACCATGTGGCCAAAGTGGTTAGAAAAACATTTTATATAGCCCACCTAATCATGAAGGGATTTACATCTAGATCAGGGGAGGTCATTGTGCCTCTTTACTCATTCCTCATCAGGCCCATAATTGAGTACAATGCCCCTTTTGGGATGTACCTTATCAGACACCTGCAGCAACTGGAAAGACCCCAAAAGTACCTCACGAAGAGGATCAAAGGGCTCAAACAGATGCCATATGCTGCCCGGTTAAAGAAACTCCAGCTCTACTCAGTGGCATGCCGCCTGCTCAGAGGCGGTTTGTGCCTGACGTATAAAGCCATGTCCAACCCAGAATTAATGGACATGCTGCACCTCAGAAAATCCAAATCCCATTGAGCTACGCGCTCAAGAGACTTGAACCTCAGCACTGAAATAAATAGGACATGCTGGAGGGACAGATTCATAACCCAGAGGCTCCCTTCACTCTGGAATAAAATCCCAGTCAAGGTTAGGCAGAGTCCCTGATTGACTCTCTTCAAGAGGAATCTTGATGAATGGATGGGAGATAGTAGGTTTACCCCGGGTATCACTTCTGTGTCACTGTTAGACAGAGGCACAGTATACTAACCTCGAAAAAGGGCATAGCAAAATTAATTTAAAATGGGTGGTGAAAACCAAACACACTCTGGCTAGGCTTATAAATGCCCTAGGGCAGATAGCCTAGTATAAACCTATGAACCTATGAACTGTTATCTGATCTGACATATCATGTAACTAAAGTGCTAACATTTAGTGAGGATTTTTGACATTTTAGAAGGCAGAAAGCTCGGAAGTAGGGTTGTATTGTTTTCTCTAAACTAGTCAGTCAGCATACACATGCTGTAAGTTTGTGTTGGATGTAGTTTGGCAGCCATAATAGATGAAGGAAAATTGTACAATACCCTGTGCAATGGCACAAAGGTAGAGCATTTCTTACATGACCAGTAATCTAGATTCAGTTATTAGCCAAAGTACTAGAAGGTTAGCCAAATCAGATAGGATCAAGTAAGGCCTGTCTCTGTGGTGCAGACAGCCCTGACTGTGACCCATGTGCACAAGGTTTAGTTAGTGTCTCTAGCAGTGGAGGATTCAGGCATGGAGGGCAAGTGTCCACTCACCTCTCCTAGGGCAATGTGAGCAATTGGGGGCCCCCTGGACAGGGGACATCTCCCTGGTGCAGATGAGAAAAATCAGCACTCAAACCTCAAAAAGAGGGGCAGGCAGCTTTCACATTTCTCCCCCTCAGAGAACTCAAGCTAGTTTTTTAAGTGACCCTTGAGAAACGCTGCTTGAGAGGGTCAGGTCTATCTGAGTATACCTACCCCATTCCCTGTCTTGAGAGCCCATCTGCACTGGCATTGCAACTCTCACTGCGGTGCTGCACTGACATATCATATGCTTTCAACTCCAAGCTTCATCTTAGCAACTTGGCATTTTGCTGTCTGGTTCTGTTTAACCATGTTAGGGGGTTGTGATCTGTCATAACAGTGAATTTCCTTCCATACAGATAAGGCTGAAGTTTCTGCAGTGCCCACACTATGGCTAGGCATTCTTTTTCTACAGCTGCATAGCATTCCTCCCTGGGTTGGTGCCTACAACTGACATAAACCATTGGGTGCTCTTCTCCCTCTGAAGAAATCTGGCTAAGTACAGCCCCCACCCCATGGTTTGAAGCATCCACCTCCAAAACAAATTCTTTGATGTAATCTGGACTGGCTAACACAGGAGGACCTCCCAAAGCTTCTTTAAGCTTCTGGAATGCCTGCTCACATGCTTGGGTCCACACTAACGTATCTGGCCTGTTCTTCCTTGTCAGGTCTGTGAGGGGAGCAGCTATGGTACTATAACTGGGTACTAACTTTCTGTAGTGCCCTGCTGTCCCTAAAAATGCCCTCACTTGCTTTTTAGTAACAGGTGCAGGTCATACCCGAATGGCTTCCACTTTGGCAGGTTCTGGTCTTAACTTATCACTCCCCACTCTATGTCCTAGGTAGGAGACCTCTGCCATACCCACCTGACATTTGCTCGGCTTAATGGTCAACCCTGCCCGCTTTAGTCTGCCCAGCACCTCCCTGACATGCTGAAGGTGCTCTGGCCAGGAATGTAGATAGCAATATCATCTAGGTAAGCAAGGGCAAACCCGCTTGCTCCTACTAGGATATGATCTACTAGACTCTGGAATGTCACTGGGGCATTCTTCATCCCAAAGGGCATCTTTGTGAACTCATACAAGCCAAAAGGAGTCACAAAGGCTGACTTCTCTCTATTACTGGGAGTCAAGGGCACCTGCCAGTAACCCTTGATAAGATCAATGGTTGTAAGTTACTTATCCCCACCAAGCTGCTCTAGGGCCTCATCTGTCCTAGACATGGGGTAAGCATCTGTCTCGTGTGACTATTTAATTTCCTGTAGTCCACACAGAACCTGGTGTTGCCATCCTTCTTTGGCACCAGCACCACTGGGGAGGTCCAGGGACTGTTGGACTCCCCTTGTTCCAACATCTCCTGTACCTCCTCCCTCAGAGTCTGTTTGACTCTCTCAGGCACTCTATAAGGGGCCTGCCTAATAGGCCTTCGGGGTCCTGTATCCACCTGGTGCTGCACCAGGTGGGTGCACCCTGGTTTCCCAGTGAACATGTCCCCAACTTCCTGCAACACTGCTCGGATTTCTCAAACCTGGGTAGGAGATAGCTGCTGGGATATTGCTACACCTTCCACTGAGGTGTCAGCCCAACCCTCGCTGAGGAGATCAGTCCCCAGGTCCCCCTCAGACTCCTCCTGCAATCCATTGCAAATGCTCAGCACAAGGGCCTCCCTACTATGGTAAGGTTTCATCATGTTAACCTGGTACAGTTTGTGCCCACTGCCTTCTGCCTAGCAGTTCCACCATGTAGTTAACATCACTTATCTTTCTTACCACCTTTTAGGGACCCTCCCAAGCTGCTTGCAGCTTGTTGTGTCTGACAGGAATGAGAACCATTACCTGCTGCCCCACAATACTCTCTAGCTTGAGCATTCCTGTCATACCACACCTTTTTCTGTTGTTGAGCTTCTGCCAGGTTCTTCTGGGCCAAGCCCATGAGTTCCCTGAGGCTTGCCCTGAGGTTTAGGACGTATGCCACAACAGACTCCTTGTGAGACTCGCACTCACCTTCCCACTCATCTCGAATTAAATCTAGAGGTCCCCTCACCCTATGCCCATACAGCAACTCAAAGGGTGAAAAACCTGTGGATTCCTGGGGAACTTCTCTGTAAGCAAACAGCAGATGGGGCAAAATTTGTCCCACTCCCTCTTAAACTGATCTGCAAATGCCCGTAGCATGGACTTGACTGTAGAGTTTAACCTCTCAACAAGACCATTAGTCTGGGGATGGTAGGGGGTGGTCTTCATGTGCTTCACCCCACAGGACTTCTACAGACAAGCCAGCAGGTCTGACATGAAGTTGGCACCTCTGTCAGTCAGTATTTCCTTTGGGAAACCTATCCTGCTGAAAATCTCTAAAAAAGCATTTGCCACCTTCTCTGCCTCAATGAAGGACAAAGCCACCACCTCAGGGTATTGTGTAGCATAATCCACTACCACTAGTATATACTTTTTCCCTGTGGAACTTGGGGTACTCAGAGGACCCACAACATCCATAGATACCCTCTGAAATGGCTCCTCAATCACAGGCAAAGGCATCACATGAGCTCTCACCTTTTCTCCTGCCTTGCCTACCTTTTAGCACTGCTCACAGGTCCTGCAGTACCCTGTTACATCTCTGGAAATTCCAGGCCAATAGAAGTTCTGCATAATATGCCTCTTTGTACATTTTATGCTCATATGACCTGTAAAGGGAATATCATGGGCTATGGCTAAAAGTGCCAGATGGTAGGCTCTAGGCACTACCAACTACTGTACTCTCTCACCTTCTAGTCCTCCCTCAGGGGTCCACTCTCTGTATAGTAACCCTTTGTCCCAGTATACAGATTCCCCCTTTCCTTGAGAATTAGGTGCTTCCCTAGCTACCTGCCTCAGGCCTTGCAATGTAGGGTCTGAGAGCTGAGCCTGTCTCAGCTCTCTCCTTGTAACCCTTCCCAGCTCCCCTTCCACAGGAAGTCTGACATCCTCTGACAGTTGTGCCTCACTGTCAGCCTGGGTACTACTACTCACCTCTACCTTTGCAGTGATTCTGTCCAAGGGAACATCAGTTCCCACAAGCAGCTGTGGCTCATATTCAGTCTCACTGCTACAGAGTATCTCCCTCCATGAAGTAACCACCTCCTCAGTCCTGTCTGAAAGTATGCAGTCTGTCTGGGCCTCCCCCTGGGTACCAGACCCACATGCTTGTCTCCTAGCCTGACTGCATGTAACTGCATAAACACATGGTACTGCCTCATCCCAATCCTTCCCTATCAGGACATCTGCAGGATGGTAGTTTGGTACCCCAGTTGTCTCAAGACAACCTACTGTTGGCATTTTGTCTTTCCCACTTACTGGCTCCCTCACCTTTTGTTCTCCACATTGCCTTCATGGACACCTGTATGCTACATGGCCCACTGGTTGCATTCAAAACATTTAACCCTAGCTACTGGATGTGTACCTGGACTAGTGGCTTCCCCTGCTACTGGCAGGTTCTGTTTGGGCAGTCTATGCTGCCAACCATGGGTTCCTTTAGACTCTTGAGCAGTATTGGGGGTCCCCTTCATGTGCAGGGCTGCCCTGTTTGCCAGGTATAGGTCTCCCTTCTTCCCCAACTCATCTGAAGTAGCACATTTTCTATCAGCTAACCAGATCCTCATGTCTTCAGGCAAAGTGCTAAGGGCTTGTTCCCTCACCAAAAGGTCTACCACCCCTTCAAAAGTGGTTACCTGACATCCACTCACCCACCTATGGAAATAAGTGCTCAATTCAGCAATATATTCACACACACTTTCATCTGCCTTGCATCTATGCTCATTAAACTTTTTCCTATGTTTCAGGTGTTAGCTTAAAAAACTCTAATAGATAATTTTTTACAGCGGTATAATCAAAACATGCAACACCAGCCATTTTAGATAATACAGTTACAGCCTTACCATGGAATAAAGGGGTCAGGAACCATACCCAGGGCCCTTGGTCAACTTCACACTGTTTGCATATCCTCTCAAACATATGAATGAAACTATCATAATTATCCCCCTCTTTAAACTGCGGAACAAATTTACTGACCTTTTGTGCTTCTGGGGTCCAGTTACTCCCTTTCTCATTACCTCCATGACTCTGGTGAAGAGTCAACATCTCCTTCTCATGCTGCCTCTGCCTCTCTTTTTCCTCAGCTTCTAGGCATAGCAGTTTCTCATTCTCCTTACTCTCTAGATGCCTCCGTCTCTCAGCTGCTTCTAATTCCACATGCCTGGCCTCCAACTCAAGTCTCTTTAGCTTCAGCTGGATTTTTAAGTCCACTGCAGAAAGGTTGAGCAGTCCATTCTCTGAGGGTATTATATCTCCACTGACAATCTGATTGTCCTCCTGATTGCTGTTTTCTGATGCAGCTGTAACCAAGGCTGCAATCAGGTCTGTCTTAGTCAGGTTTCCATGCACCAGTCCCCTAGCCTGGCACATCTCTGCCAGCTGGCTCCTTGTCAGCTTTCCATACTCCTCTGATGACATGCTGCCTGCTCAGCCTGACTAACTAATCTAACAAAAGAAATAGAACAATTGTGATCTGAGCTCTGAGTATTCACTGCATGGCTGTTTTAGAGTACAAAACACCTTCAAAGCTCACTGTACACAAGCTACAGGATCACTCTACCATCTACTATCAATCAAGCAGCCTCAATCCTCACCACTAACACCAGGGAGGACATCTCATATATGAAGACAGGATAGCAAATACACACAGTAAAGTGCAGTTTCCCTTAAGAGCACACAGAGATCACAGTCTGGTCACTCCCTTGCTCTCCAGGTCCCCAATAAGACTCCCCACTGGCACAGCTATAGGGTCCAGATATCAGCCTAGTGGGCAAGCTAAAACCTCTAGCACCCTCTCTGTCCAACCAGTGCTTCATGTCCCTGCCCATGTAGCTGACACACACACACACACACACACACACACACACACACACACACACACACACACACACACACACACACACAAACACACACATGCACTTTGAGATAAGAGTTTATACAACCACACAGACATTCCTGGGGAAGGCTGGCACAGTTTCACCAGCTGTGCCCCTTTCTCCCAGACTATATGGTAGTTCAACTTGCCACCACCCACTAATACATATCAGCAAATCAAAGGCCCTTAAAATGGTGCCCAATTATGACTGTGCAATATTATTATCCAATTGGTAGTTGTGACTAAACAGTCCAGGCTTATTTAGAGTGACTTGGACAGTAAACTCTATAAATATGCAATGTACTCTAGAGCTTAAATTATCTCTACCCAAAACAGCCACAGTTAAAAGGGTTTAAAATATTTAATAATAAATAATTAAAAACAGAAGGCAATACTTTCTACTACGCAGTGCTAGTCAAGAGTTCAGAGATCACACAGAAATACTTAAAATAAATCAGTATTACAGTTCTGACATCACAGAAAAACACTTAGTCTAATCTTTCTAGTTCCTAGCTATTTCTAAAAGAAAACACAAGTCTAAGATAACTTATATATGAGCAAGGCAGTACTGTGAGTTGGATGATCAAGACAAAAATGCTTAATGCCTTCTGATTCTCTCTGTTTGAATTGCTATTGCAGTCCTGATTCCCATTACATCATTTTTTTACCCGTTCCTGGTGTTCCCAGGCTGACAGAAACTGCATTTACATTTTTTTACACCTAGACAGAAACCAGAGCAATAAAAGACATTCCACATGTAAATTCTGGGTATTAACTTTAGCCGTAAAACAATAGGCAGGGTGCCTTCATCTAGCCCGGCCGGAGCTGAATTCTAAACATCAAAGACAGTCTTGAAATAATTTAAATTTCAAAGGACAGACAAGAAATGCTTGACTTAGCTTTCTTTACAGCAGAGGGCAATGTTGCTACATTGTTTTGAGTTCAACATTTCACAGCATATTCTTTCATTTAAGAAAACAAGCCTGTAATTCAACATTCATATTTACAAATGACAGTATTATGCATAAAATCCTATCTGGCTAGGCTGGCAGCCTTCACAACAAAGTCTTCCATCTCAGAAAAAAGGCAGAAGTTATCTCAGAAGTGATGATTGCTATAGGTTAGTGCCATGTTCCCTGCATAAATAGCATAATCAAACCTTGCCACTCTGTTTCTGAGATGAGACTTACAGGAAATAAAGTGTTAACTCTGAAAATGTCTTAAGACAATTCAGGGATAATTTTATGCTACATCTCCTGTCTGAGCATGAGGCCACAAACAGAATTTAAACGAAGATGCATTGGAATCATGAGATTCCAAAACTCCAGTAGCAAGTAAACTAATTAAGCTCTTATTCCATATGTTTCTGAATTGTTCCTGAGTTCTGACCTTAACAGCCCTCAAGATTTGCTCTAGATACCATATTTGGGTAGTAGAAGAAAAAGCAATGGCGTAAGCCACATTTTCTGAACTGCATGTAAAGTACAGTTTGCAGCAAGAAATCCTAATGTCATCAATGTTCTCTTCATGCTGAATATAAACCTGAGTGAGCACACTACAACAGTAGTAAGGATAGGGGTCTATTCTTCCAAAAAGTTGTTTTACAGACGTACTTAAATGAAAGCAATTAATTTATATTTTAGGAAGTATTCATTTCAACTTTGCGTCAGACAGTAGAAAATACCAATTCTATTTAATATTTGTTCTGACCTGGTCAGTGATGTTAATAAAAGCTGTAGCAAAATATAAAGGAGGGCCAGGATTCCCTTCATACAAAGTGCTGTAAAGATGAAAACTCTTATCCTCATTGAACTAATTATATATTTATACAATTTTGAGTAATACTGTAGCCAGCCATGAGCTAATCACTATTCATAGTAATATTCCTGTGAGCACTGAGGAACTCAACTCAAAGGAGGGCTTGTGACAAATAGAGTCAGCAAGCACTTGTAGCATGTTGGAAAATGTTCACTGAATGTGAGTTTTTGGTCAACCAACTTGGTATTGTGCAATGAGCACCATCAGCTGAACCTCACACCATGAAGATTGTGCGTCAAATGGATAGTCCAGGAGATGGAATCTAGACACTCAAAAAATTCCACAAATTTATGTAGCGTCACACTTACCAAGAATAATGGGTTGTTTATATATCATAAGTACATAACAGCCAGCTCCTCAAAAAGGGAATTGTTTAGAAAACAGTATTTTCAAAGGAGGATGATGAAGTATTTGTATAGGTGGGGTAAAAAGCTACTGCCATTGCAGTTCCTAATTTTTTAGATGGCAGTACTTATTATCAATATATATTATGTGTAAGACAGTGATAAGAGTAATGATATTATAAAACATGTCCATGGACTCTCCCAAATAATTTGTGCCACTGATTTCACTTCTAGTGTAGGGGGCATTGAAGTACAAGCTCTGTATACCCATGCCTGCCCAGTGGAAGTCACTGTCCCACTGCATGGCTTGACTTTCTCTGAAACTTCTCCAGTGTCTTTCACATAAAAATCAATTCACTCTACACATTGGTTAAGAACCAAGTTTAAAGCCAGTTCCAAATCATATTTCAAACTATCTATTTCTTTCACTATGGGCCTTCCAGGAGGACAAACCATTTTTTTACAAATGTTGGCAAATGAATAAAAATGTCATTCTGGGGGAGAAGACAGATGTAATCACTGATGAACATCTTTACTACTCAGAAAGCCCTGTCTTTTAAATCTCCATTATAAACTTTAGTGGGGGTTTGAGTTAGCATTTCATATTGTAGCATAATAATTAAGACTGAATCACGCATCTTAATGTAATCTGACCTTATAGGTATATTATATCTACTTTCTTCCTTCTACCTTCCTTTTGTTTCTCTGTTATCTTTGCTATCTTTCGCCTTACTTTTACTTTTATTTTTAATTTTACTATTATTGGTGAGATTGTTAAATTCCCTGTAAGTATTTATATTGTACTGTATTTCATTTTATTATTACTGTTGTTATATAGAGATTTTCTCCCCAGGCCTCCACTGGAAAAGGGTTTTGCCCAGTTGGACCATCCTGGTTAACAAATGTCAAATAAATACATAAACAAACAAACAAATAAATAAATAACAGTGTTACCTCTTGTCTTTTCTACATAGCACCATCTGTGCTTTTAAATGTTTTAAATAAAATAATTTCTCTCTCTTTTAATTGAAATGGGGTATGTGTTGAATATGAGCAATAAAAAAAATTCTTAAAAGATCTATTGCAAGTGGTCACGCCTCAAATATATTAATTTGTCTTCTTCTTTTTGTATATCCTGGTGGTGAGACCTCCTCTCTCCACATTACAGTAGCATATCTTATTCTGAAGACCATATAGCTGAAATAGTTGACCCAGATGAGGGAATTAAAATATCTTATGGACAGAAATTGAATGACCTACATATATACACTCTTGAAGGAAGGAAGGATAGCAGTAAACAATAACAGAGGTCTTTATATTCCTAGGAAATTGCAAATGGTGTAGCAGAAAGATATTGCTAACAAAATGGCTTAAGAAAAATGAACCATGCCATGAAACTAAGGCAATGCAATCCCTGCTTACCGAAGATACTTATTTAAAATAGGAGTTAGAGGAGCCAAAGGCTAGTCATTATATGCAAATATCTTAATATAGTGTGTATTTATATAGTCAACCACTAGATGATGTCATGTTTACAGAGTAAAAGTTCAGTTGTATTGCACTTGAAAATTTTGAACCTGCCTAAACCATATTAACACTGCTCTATGTCTGATGTACTAAGGCTGGTCTGGTTGTTAAACTATTGTGATTACTGATGCCTGGTATGAAGTCTGTGTTGCTTATTAAAGATTTTGAACCCTTTGAGCTATTGGAATTGCTGTCCAAGATATGACTTCTAATTTTGGGTTATGAGGTTCTTTGACTTGCAAGCAACTTGAAGGATGATGAGAAAAAGAAAATGAGAGTGGTAAGTACTCTGACATAATGTGAAATGAGCAGTCCAGACCTTGAAGGAGCATTTTAAGATGTTGGAATAATGCTTGTGTCAGTAAGACTTAAAATGAAAATAGAAACAATGGAATCTTTATAAGTGGCTGTGCAGATAAGATCTACAAGTTAATGAAATCACTCAAGAAACCCATTGTAAAATCTATGTGCAATTGATAGGCTTGTTAAGCCCTGTCTGCCTCTAAATCTAATGAAACAGTTTAGAGAAACAAGTTTGAGTCTTGCATTTGAAAGCTTACTGAGTATGTAAGTATGAGATTGAGAGCATTTGCCCAGCACTATATTTACGAATATGTTACCGCAATGATGAGAGGCAGGTTTGTGCCTGGAATAAATGGAATAAAGGATAAATGCATACAAAGAGGGCAGTTATTAGAAACTAGTTTAAATTATGTGAATGCTTTAAAGATTGTGTTATTATTGAAACAGCTAAGAACAATGGAGAAGATTTATAAGACAGCATGCAGTGGCATGTAGCAGTATAACCGAGTACATATGTTAAGGATGTGTAGATAAAAATAGCCAAGGCAACAAAGCTAAAGTATGCTACAAGTACCATAGGAAAGAGCAAAGAGACACAGCTTGTTGTTCTAAGTAAGAAAAATGCAGTGCTTTTGGCAGAGTTAAGTACATCGATTATGTAGTTAAGAACAGCTTACTGATGACCCCCATAGATGGAAATGGCCTTCACTCCGATTTATTGGACTTTGCCACAATAATATACTCCAGCCCCTAAATGTCTCTACAGCCTATGTCTCACTAAAGATCTTATGCTAGAGCGGTAGCAACAGCAATAGTTAAACAAACAAGCAAACAAACCAACAAACAAACACAAATAAATAAATAAATAAAATGTTCTCAAGTAACTAAACATTGCAAAGCCAAAAAGGAACTTCACTTGGAAAGTAAAGGTTAGGCATTGCTGATATAGATACAGGGGGAAAAGCATTTGCACAAATAATGTAAAAATAATTCATTGGACATATAGAATGCATAAAATGAAATGTCTGACTTAGCTACAAATCCTGGCCATGGCTGTCTTACAGAATATTGAAGCCTTACTGCTAAGTTAATAGAATTCTATATAGCAGATTACAGAACCATACAGTGCATAGATTTTGACAGAATAACGTCTTCTAGCAGGACTGACTTTTAAGTTGATTCTGCTCAGAATACATGAGCTTATTATTTATTTCCAGTTGAAATCAGGGGGAACAATTTTTCTCACATACAGAAGAAACATTAGAAGTAAATATATTGCTAATCTTGTACTCAAAATGTCCTGACTGCAAACTCTTTTCATGCTTCCACTCTAGTTATGTACAAAAACTCATTTCAAATTATTCCTGAGAAAAATATTTCATTACACAATTTTTACAGAATGAACTTTCATACTTTGTCTATTTTTCTGTGTATTACAAATAAGAAAAAAATGCAAATAAAATTTTATATCATTTTTAGAGACCCATGAATACAATTTTACAGTGCAGTTTCTACTGAATATTTTACAAAGAATAAATATAGCTTGCAAATGTGTTACAGTCTAAAATAAGACTAGAACAAAAAATACTGACATCATATTTTTAAATTGTGCCCCTCATGGTATCATACTGCCCATAATGCATCTTACTGTTTATCACAGTACTCCCCAAATACTTCTACCAGCTTAACAAAATCTGATATGCAGTCTTCCTTAGCAACTGACCCTATAGCTTTGCTTTCCATTTTAATTCTGTTTATATAAGAATCAAATGGTTTATTTTGTCTTTAGTCATTATAACTTACTTCTATCAGCTTGTCACTTTATTTTTGATCACCATCTTATGTCTTTTCAAAATAATTCATACTAATAATATACTTAGCATGCTTTCCAACCCTTCCTAGTAAATTTCATTAGTTCCTCATATTGTCTGTTTTCACTGTATACTATCAATGTTTTTGTGTTCTAACGTTTTCATATTCAGTGCAATATTACATTTAATGCCATTCCTTATCACACCGCTAACAATATTATCTGCATCATCAACATCATTCCCTTTTAGCAATCAAACACTACATCTTCAGTAGTTGTTTAGTTTTTTTTTCTCAACTGCATACTGAAACTTAGTAAAATCTTTCTTTTATTCTTTCTTCCTTCATGTCTTCCATCTTAAGCTATTCGTGAATTTCTAATATTATTTGGAATGAACTTAAGAGCACACTTATTTTCCCTCTTACTTCTATTTTATAATTTCTGTCATATTCATATCTACATACATAATTCATACATCCATTTGACTGTTTCACTATTTGTACCATCTCATTCACCTTACAGAAAATATTTACCTCTCCATTCATTCCTTTTTACTAATGGCTTTATATCACACAACGTGTAGTGTGTTCATGTCACCTGTTATTGCCATGAGTTCATAAAATGTAGAAAATGTCCTGCCTGTTACAGAGGTCAGCACTGTCCTTTATCACATCTTAGTTTTCCGGTTAATATATCTCAACATGTGGTATGTATTCCATTTGAAGGCCATATAGAATCATGTGGCCTATTATCTGTTACTCATCAGGTTTCAAAGTGAGGTACAGTATCATTATAGCTCTTACTGAAATTGCTGACCATGTAGTATATGCTACAGATACTGGAAAAATTCTGGAAGTGCACACAGCAGCTGAAAATTGATATGTACCAAGTTAATTGGTGAATACTTAATCACAATATATGATTTAAAATCAGGTATCATGAATAATTAATTATGAGAATCAGTGTGCTCTGCATAACCTTCTTTTGACTAGAATATAGTGGCACAGGAAATCATTTTATTGGGTGGTGAAAGCCAGGGTACCTTTTGGCTAGGCTTATATAGGCCCTAGGGCCAATAGCCTAGTACCGACCTATGAACCTATATCATTGCCCTTATCAAATCTGTGTTTCTGAGCAAGGGTGCCATTCTAAAGAAAACAATTTTAAATGTGGTGCATTTTTATTTCTTATTGCAAACTGTTGAAACATTTGTAAGCTATATTTAACCCCATTGTAATCTGCAAAATATGTGCTCCTGTGGCCTGGAAATGTGGGAAATGGCAATGGAAGAACAAGAAATTTACTCGAAATGTAAAATGTAATTTTTAGTAGTTTCTCAGAAAAGACAATTGCTTTCATATAATTAAGTCACACAATGGTTTGGAGATAGTAAAGCCAAGGAACATGCACTCTAATTACATAATACTTCAAAGAAGCAGCTGGATAGAGATGTAAAATGGAACAGCATTTAATATACAAACAATTAATAGATGTCTAATTAGCTGGTCTTTTATTCCTCTGTATTGAAAGGAACTAATGTAAGCTAATATGGTATATGAAAGGGAATGGTGTGATCTGATAATTCTGGTTCTGTGGAGCATGAGTGATGAGCATGAATTTGAAGTTAGGGAACAGTTTTAATCTTGCTGAAGGCATTGAAGTGGACACTTATCTGTAAGTGTATTGTCTGCAATTTCTGCCTTGTACATATTTTAAGAACTTAGAACAGTAAGAGCACACTCTTTAAGTTAAAGGCAGATTTATTTAGCTTGCTTAAATAGAGGTTTTCTTTAAGTAATACTGTCCATATAATGGACTATTTTATATTCTTTATGTACTGTCTTAATTAACCTCTGCATATTTATTCTTTACCAGAACGGTTTTCCTTATAGCTTAAGTCATTTTATTTATTCACATTTGAGTGTTTGCATCTGTTCTTTGCTATTTATATATATATTATTGCCATTTATTATCTAAAAGAAGGGTTATCACTATTGAACACTGGAAGTGGCAAGCTGTGGCTTCTGTCTCCATTTAGGTAAATTGCTTGAGCCTAATGCTAATAAAACATACTAATTTTTATATTTTATATTTGTCTAAACAAGAGTAGTAGGTAGATGGAATGTTGGGTCGATGGCTATATCTAGAGTGGAGGCAGTAATACCATGCCAAAAAGAAAGCTGTAGGTTATCAGAGTATTGTACCTGTCTTCCCTGGGGAATGTGTATGTGTGTGTTTATGTGTCTGTGTGTGTGTGTTTGTGTATGTGTGTGTGTGTGTGTGTGTGTGTGTGTGTGTGTGTGTGTGTGTGTGTGTGTGTGTGTGTGTGCGTGTGTGCGTGTGTGCATGTGTGCGTGTGTGTGTATGTGTGTGTAAGAGAGAGAGAGAGAGACAGAGACAGCACAATGTGCTTATTTACAACTATCCCTTATTGTCTGAATCCCTTCCCTGTATACCCTGCAGGTGCTATATTTTATATCAGTCTAGGGTATTTTATTGCATATGTCATGCACTGTTTCTCTATAAATGTGTGGACCTTAGTTTTGATTATCATGTCATGTGATTATCCTGTTGTTTGAATGATGCACAAAATCTAAGGGCCTTTACTCCTTGTTATACCATGTGTTCAATGCAAAGAGACAACAGCAAGGTTCAATTCTGGATCCTTATCTGTGATGTCTCCATATTTGTCAAATCCAGCAAAGTAGTACTACAGTATGTGGCATGTATAGATAGGTATGATATCATGCCTTTTTCTCTTTTTCTTTCCATACATCTGAATTATTTATTCTGAACTATATTTCACTGTGCTTGAGACTGGGTGAAGTTAGCAAGAATTCATATTTTGGCATGGGTAAGGCAGGATCTTTCACAGACAGTGTGGTTTGATTAAGAAGTTGAAGCCTGAGGTATCAAACAAAGCCAGCCAAGAGTAAATCCTGCATTACCCATAACTGAACATGAGTTATTGCTATTACATAAAGGCATTATTTAAGAATGAATGTATTTTTATATTCTGCTGCTGACTATTAGCTGTAACCAGAGCCTCTCCTCATTTAGCAGGTCCACTGGGTTTTCTATAGAACTCTCCTGTCCCTTCCACCCGACTTACTATTACCCATGCTCAAGGGCAATGAAAAGACTGAACAATACTGTGCTAGGGATATTTTTGACTTAAGTCCGAATCCCATTTCCCCATGTGCATAGCTGCAAGCATCAACGGGGCATTTGCGCAATGGGGATATGTGGCTTATTATCCTATCTCCTTGGTGACTCAGGCAATCTCCCCCACCGATTCCACTTAAGACAATGCCCCCCTTACACATCCTCTCCCTCTAACATGAGGCACACCCAAGTACATGCTTCCTTCCTGGTATAGGATCACCCATTTTTCACCTGCCACTAATCAAACCTGGGTTATCTGGGCCATAGTTAGGGTTTTATCCCTCTACATCAGAATGTGGCTGTGTAATTTCTTTCCTTTTTAATGTCATCACATGAATGGACTATAATTGTCCTCTACCTCTTCTGTCTTCTAGTGGACATATGAGTGATGTACTGTGTATGCATAGGTCATGTTGACACTTTCAATTTGTGCCATTTTTTTTTTTTTAGTGGAGTGAGGAGTATGCATGGATGCAATTCTTTGTTTGCACCCTCCAGGCAAGCTGTGACGTTTTATTTATTTTGCTTTTTTATTATTATTTCTGTATGCCATTCTGCTCTGAGGAGCAGTACTATAGAGTATAATAGGGAGGGATATTACATTTTAAATTGTAGTGTTTAACATTGGGTTCTTCTCTCAGAGGTGTAGAGAATATGATGGCTATACATTTTATTTTAGTAACTACAATTTCAGGGATTTGTTCTGATTTTTGACTTAACTTTTTCCCATTGGTAATGCTCAGTTTACAATGGGCCCAATGACTGCTGTAAACAAAGAGTGGCCTATGTCTTCAAATAGTCATATTTTATTTGTGAAGGAGAAGCATGTTGATATTATCATGTAATGCTAGTATGTTGCATATGGTTCATTAGAGAGTGAAATATCTTTAATTCGGGGTTAAAATATTATATCACAAAGAGCAAACTCATTAATCTGCTAAGATATATCATTCAGTTTTGGGCTGATGAGAGAGGGAGTGACAGGTCTGACTTGCTTTGTCTTACTTCCTTCTTTGAAGCCTCTGTCATGGCATATTACTACAGCTGTCTCCCTAGAGAGGCTATACAGAGTCTAATATCAACAATACAAGGGGATTCCTGTATACAGTTTGCAGAGTGTTGACCTCTGAATCAGAAGGTAATGTGGTGGGCTAGTGCCCCTTTACCTCTTCTGTTTTATGGCACTATATTGAGATTCCTGTTCTTTTTACATATCTCCATTATGGCTTTGTTTAACAAAAGATGGTCCTTTGTTTCCTATGAATCTCTTTCATTCCCCTTCTATTCCAAGGTCATGACTGAATTTTTATTTAAATGACTATATACTCTATCTGTATCACTTCCTGTATACCACTTATACGTTGCTGTGAGACCGGTTATTAGTTGATAGTTCTTTGGGTGGCCTGCAGGTTCACTCTGAAGAATGGGTATGGTATCCCCCCATTGTCATCTAGTTCGGTGTCATTTCAGGATGTACATATAAGTAACTTTTTACTCAAGGCTAGATCATGGTGCAACAGTGTTAATACCATTAACTAAATGTTGGGTGCAGAATCTGGACTGGCATTTTCCAGTTGATAGCCTTTCTTTTAAAGTAGACTATGTGATGTATTCCTGTATACAACTGCATGTTACATAAATTATTGCAAACTATTCTGAAACTATAGTAGCAGCTACCTGAGTTCTTCTGGTAAGAGCATGCCAGTTCTGTCCGTTCAATTTCCACAAAGTACCAACTGAATTTACCCATGATTTTGTAAGTTAATGGCCCAAGCAGGATCAGTGCAGTCATCTGGCTATTAGCTAAAATAATTCACTAGGATTCTACATTAAAAGACATGGCTGAATATGGTTTAATTAATTGTTTGTTAACCAGATAAGTACACTAGTCTTTTACAGATCATTTGCAGTTGCAACCTTGGTCGTAAGGGCAAGGGTACATGCAGTATATATAGACAGCTTTGAGCAGTCAATCAATTAGCACATTTGGGGGGATCAGAGCACCAAGAAAAAACATGCAGACAAGGGAAGGACATGCTAACTTCACACAGATAGCAGCCAGAAGTCAGGACTGAAGCCTGGACCCATGAAGCTCAAGCGTTATCACTGAATTAATATGATATCCATTATCCTGGCAGCTGGTATACTTATGCACTAGCTTCTAGACTTCTGTGAATGAGACACTTGGGCTGTAGTAAATTGCCTACAAAAGTTGTTATATCATATCTAGAATATGCAATTTTTTCAATAAACATTAAGAATGACAGCCGCAATATAAAAGCCCAAAACAGTGTTACACACTGTTAGTAGTTTGAAAATACATATTACTACAACTTCTCTTTTTCTAACTGCATTTTAATCGGACAGAAGTAATATATAATTATGATTATGATCAAAAGTCTTTGTCTCTGATTCTTCAGAAAAAAAAAGGTTGACAGCTATCCATTGTAAAGTTTTGTATGTAATTAGTTCTAGTTGTGTTTGCAAATGAGACTGTAAAGTAATTGCTAAACTCAGATAATAATCTATTTCATACTTAGAAACACGTGAAACTTTTAAGTGTTTACATCTAAAGCACAAAGATCTGTAGTAGTAGCTTATGGTATCTGAACTATCTCAAAAGCAACTACCTTAAAAATGTAAAAGAAATAAAGAAAGTCAAGAGTCACCCACTGCTCTCAGCAGAAGGACTCAGGCAGCTGCTTCTATAGTTTCAATATAATTTGCAAAGCATAATAAAATTATTTTAAGCTATTTAAGTTGAGTCCGTGTAACGCATATAAAGTTAGGTCTGACCACTTCCTGCAAAAATAAATATCTGATAGTAAATGTAGTTGGGGGATGATCACATGTTCTCACTGCTCTAGTGGAGGCTGGACACTGACTTTAACAATCTCATTTGTTTTAAATTTCAAAGAAGACTAAAAAGGCAGTGCAAACCTGATCTTGCTGTATTTCTGAATTCTTGCAGCAATGCCAGGCTGACCCATGCACCAGAACAAGCAGTCACAACCCATGCATCAGAACAAGCAGTCACAACCCATAGACCATTACAAGCAGTCACAACCCATAGACCATTACAAGCAGTCACAACCCATAGACCATTACAAGCAGTCACAACCCATACACCATTACAAGCAGTCACAACCCATAGACCATTACAAGCAGTCACAACCCATACACCATTACAAGCAGTCACAACCCATACACCATTACAAGCAGTCACAACCCATACACCATTACAAGCAGTCACAACCTATACACCATTACAAGCAGTCACAACCCATACACCATTACAAGCAGTCACAACACATACCCCATTGTGTGGGGTCATTTACTGCACTGTTATAACTTGATATTACTTGTGAACCTCTGCTATCTCTGTAAAAAACAAAAACAAAAAAAAAATCTTGCTTTTTCCCACTTTTCTGAGAGTTAAAAAAGTTCAGTTACAGGCTTGCTGTTCCTGAACTGTTTGAAAGTTTCTGTGAGGCCATTTTTGCTTGGGCTGAAGGAGGGTCTCTGTGTTCATCAGTGGCAGTGACTAACATTGAGCAGCTTCCCTGCCCCCCGGAGAGGTGGTTACTGACTTGAAACTGTAGTTTTATTGGCCACTAGGGGTCATTTCCATAACTCCTTCATCTTCCTCTCTTAAAACCTAGTTGCCTCGTGGTTTGAGCGTCTTTTCAGGCTTGTTGGCTGTTGGTGAAGCACCCTCCAAGAGGAAAAACGCTGAGAGAAGAAGGAGCCACTTTTGAGATTTTAAGTAGTTTTGCTCTGTTTATTTGCTAAGTTTTTCTGCATAGCTGCCTAGCTTGAGCATTTTCTGGCTTGTTAAACTTGATTTCTGTATTAGTAGCTGTATTTAGAGCACAACCAAAAGCTGTTTGCTGAATTTCCTGTTTGCACTTAATTTTAAATCGTTTTTTCTTAAAACTTGCATATTTTCTGTCCTTGACCTAGCACTCTTGTGTGGGGTCAGTTACTGCACTGTTATAACTTGATATTACTTGTGAACGTCTGCTATCTCTGTAAAAACAAAACAAAAAAAAATCTTGCTTTTTTCCCACTTTTCTGAGAGTTAAAAAAGTTCAGTTACAGGCTTGCTGTTCCTGAACTGTTTGAAAGTTTCTGTGAGGCCATTTTTGCTTGGGCTGAAGGAGGGTCTCTGTGTTCATCAGTGGCAGTGACTAACATTGAGCAGCTTCCTGCCCCGGAGAGGTGGTTACTGACTTGAAACTGTAGTTTTATTGGCCACTAGGGGTCATTTCCATAACTCCTTCATTTGTCCTCAGAGGAGTGGTTTAGGGCAGTGACTTGTGGTTTGTTGGCCATTTTGGGTCATTTCCTGTCTTTTCCAGCCCCCTGCTATAAAGCACGCTTTAGCGCGATTTAGCCCGATTTAGCCCGATTTAGCGTGGACTTGCTACTGTTGCACACTAGGGCAGCGCCGGTTAAGCAGGTTTAAACTATTCGGGCTACCTAAAGTCCACTCTTCAAACTTTCCCTTAAAACTACCTTCCTCGAACTATACTACTGATCTAATCAGCGTATCCTATAATTAAAAAGATCATCTCTACTTGACTCCAAGTAGACTATTCTCTATCTATTAAACGTAGCACTTGCTCCTACAGTACTTATTACCTTGATACGGCACTCTTGTCATAGATAGTACCCCAAAAAGGCAACCCCCCATTTCTCGGTCACCCACGTCCCCCGGAATCTTTTTAAAGTTTTTTGTCTATTCCTTCTAGCATGTCGAGGGATCAGTTGCTAGTGTCCTCTCCTGCTCAGCTGGTGAACCTGGGAATATTGAGGCAATGTTACAATTGCCTCATGTACACAGACAACCCTCTCCTCCTCCCACAAAACACAAATACATGCGAGAGATGCAACTATACGGCCAAACTGGAGGCTGAGCTCTCTCAACATAGGACTGGCAAGACCAGTCAGGAGGAGAAGGTTACCACACACACTATAGACCCAGTCTCACATATTACCATTACAACCTCAAATCATACACATAAACACACAAAGACATACTCGGAGGCTCTGATCAAAAATCTACCAAAACAGCAGAGGCCACTAAAGCAGACACCCAAACAACCACCACCTCAGAACACAACACCTGCAACACATAGACCTCACAGTCAGAGTGTCAAACAGTCACAGCCCTTAAGGCCAAACACAATGCCAGACACACTAGTCATTGGTGACTCCATAGTCAGACACACTGACGTCCCACTCACCAGACTGAGTAAGGAGAAGGTCACAGTAAGCTGCCTGTCGGGCGCTAGAATCCGCCACATAACGCAAGCACTCAGGTCTCTCAACAGCAGGTACAAATATGACTCAGTCATTGTCCACGCTGGTGTAAACGACCTGAGACGCACCTCCTTGGACTACATGAAAAGAGACATTGAGGAGCTCTCTGATTATGTAGCCCAGACAGGTATGACCCTGACCTTGAGCAGTATCCTACCTTCACCAAGAATGATGCCACAATACAGAGATAAGATGATCAGCTTTAACAATTGGCTTAAACACTGGTGTCATTCAAAGGGGATCCAGTGTCTGTCTGCCTGGGATGACATGCTGGACAAGCCACGCTGCTTCGCAAGGGACGGCTTGCACCTGTCACCCCTGGGATTCCGGATATTGGCAAAGGCTCTTGCCACCCCCATAGTGCCTTTTTTAGGCAAGGCTCAAATTCTAAACCTACCACCCTAGAACACAAAAAAGGAAAAAAACTAAGGGTAATGCTGCTCAATGCCAGAAGTCTAAATCTCAAAATGCACGCACTCGAGGCCCTTCTCAGTATGGAGAACATCGATGTCTGTGCTGTGACAGAAACCTGGTTCAAGGCTCCTGAGAGCACCCCAGCGCTATCAGGTTTTACCTCATATCATGCGTTCCGGCCATAAATCTGGACAATACCAAGAAAGGAGGGGGGTATCCATATTCATCAAGGACACCCACACCTCAAGACTGGTGGCAACGCACGATGCATCGGAGACCATCCAGGTGCAATTAACCATAGGCAAGACTGCTCTGCAAATTGTAGCATGTTACAGGCCACCCTCACAAACTCAGGAACCTCACATGGCCTTCCTGAAAACACTAGAGGGGATAAATGTATCACCAAACACCATCATACTAGGTGACTTCAATTACCCTAATATAGACTGGGAACACTACTCAAGCCCAAACACCCTAGCCCAAAAGTTCCTGGAATTCATAAACTCAAATGCCATGGAACAACTAGTCACCATCCCCACAAGAGGAGATAACATATTTGATCTCATCATCACGAACATGGGAGCACAATGTTCAACACTGGAGGTGTACCCCTCACTGGTGAGATCAGACCACAAACTAATCTCGCTGGAGGTCCTCATCCCACCCCACCTGAAATAAAAAGACCACAGTAAAGAACTTCTCAAAAGCCGACTTCACACTTCTAAAGACTAGTGTGGTCTCCTTTAAGGCCCCGAGGCGGAAAACAGTACTCAAGCCGCTGAATCACTTACAAATGCCTTCTACCAGCACCTGCAGGACTGCATGGATAAGGCAATCCCAAGCAAAACAAAGACTCTTTGTACCAAAGGCAAGCGTCCAGTCTGGTGGACCCCAGCCATAAACAAACTCTACAACAAAAGGAGGAAGCTACTACAAGATAGAGCAAAATCCTTAAAAGGTAAGACACCCTTGATCACTATAAGTAAAAACTAAGAGCTCTCATAAAATCATCCAAAGCAAATTTCGAGAGAAAAATAGCTAAAGACTCAAAAGACAATCATAAGGCCTTCTTTAGCTATGTTAGAAACCTGGGAGGAAACTCCCAGATATGCTCAGAGCTAGTTCAAAATGATGTGAAGATTACTGATCCTACAGACATTGCCAACATACTGGCTGACAGGTTCAGTGCAAACTTCTCCCCTCCCCCAAAAGGAGAGATATCTATACCAAACGATTGCAGCCCCCAAACATCTCCAGCGCCCAAGTGAGAACTGCTCTCTCCAAAGCAAAAACACAGCATCCATGGGACCTGATGGTGTCCCCGGCTGTGTGCTCCATGAACTCAATGAGGAATTAAACCCACAGCTAGGACAGCTGTTTAATCAAAGTCTTACCTCTGGATACGCACCCAGGAGTGGCGCACTGCAACTGTGGTACCACTTCACAAAGGCGGTGCCTCCACCGACCCTGGAAATTACCGCCCATTAGCTTGACAAGCCTTATCTGCAAAGCCATGGAGAGGATCATAATGGACCTCATAAATAAAGACATAGGGAATTTGCAGACTTTGGATCCAACCCAGTTTGGCTTTGTCAAAGGCAGATCATGCCTTTTAAACTTGGTTGACTTTTTCAAACAGTCACCAAAGCCATTGATGAGGGAAAGGCAGTCCATACAGCCTACCTCGATCTGGCTAAGGCCTTCGATACAATACCCCATTCGGGTATCATTGAAAAACTCATCAGCTTAAATGTCAACCCATACATCACAAGATGGGTTGCAAACTGGCTGAGTGACAGAACCCACAGGGTCAGAGCTGCTGGCGCCATGTCAGACTCAAAGCCTGTCACAAGTGGTGTCCCACAGGGCTCAGTCCTGGGCCCACTCTTGTTTGGCATCTACTTTTCCGAAGTACAAGCAAACACAGGAGGGTTATGGCTGACAAAGTTTGCAGATGACTGCAAACTGGGCCATAGTAGAAAACACATCTGACACAGATATCCTTCAGAAGGGTCTCACAGAAACGGATAACTGGTGCCAGAGCCACGGCCTAAAGTTAAATGCCAAAAAATGCATTGTCATACCCTTCGGGAAAAACAAGGTTACCCCTAGCTACCAAATAGGTGGCAATCCACTGAGCACAGAAGAAGTTATCAGGGACCTGGGGACCCAGGTTGATAGTAGTCTGTCATTCGACACCC
Source organism: Protopterus annectens (assembly GCF_019279795.1). Taxonomy (NCBI): domain Eukaryota; kingdom Metazoa; phylum Chordata; order Ceratodontiformes; family Protopteridae; genus Protopterus; species Protopterus annectens. The sequence goes on from NC_056730.1 coordinate 953,021,828, forward strand.
ATGTAGCTAAAGTAGTTAGGAAGACCCTCTACATTGCCCACCTTATCATGAAGGGATTCTCATCTAGATCAAGGGAGGTCATAGTCTCCCTTTACTCATCACTCATCAGACCAATGATTGAGTACAATGCCCCATTCGGAATGTATCTGACCCGACACTTGCAGCAGCTGGAGAGGCCACAAAAGTTCCTCACCAAAAGGATAAAGGGTCTCAAAAATCTGTCCTATGCTGCCCGACTGAAAGAACTCCAGCTCTATTCAGTCGCTTACCGCTTGCTCAGAGGTGACCTTTGCCTAACATACAAGGCCATGTCAAACCCAGATTTGATGAATATGCTTCACCTCAAAAATCTAGATCCATCAGAGCCACAAGGGCGGAGACTTAAACCTTGACACGGCTATTAATAGGACGTGCTGGAGGGATAGATTCATCACCCAAAGACTCCCTATGCTGTGGAACAAAATCCCGGTACATGTGAGGCAGAGCACCTAGCTGGCCTTGTTCAAGAGAAATCTTGACCAATGGATGGGAGATTGCAGATATACCCCAGGGATTACCTCAGTGTCACTGCTCGACAGAGGCACAGCAAAATAATGGGTATAGTTCCCCATACTAAAGGGGTGGCGTAAGCCACAAAACGATGGGCTAGGCTTGTAAATGCCCTCGGGCAGATAGCCTAGTATGAACCTATGAACCTATGAACCTATGAACACATACACCATTACAAGCAGTCACAGAGAAACTCTCACTGACTCACTTAGTATCTCATCACTGCTTTTAGTAGCAAACACGCATAAATCTGCAGTCAGTCATGAGGAAATGTACGCCTTATTTTTCAAAAAAGGAGCAAGCTGTTATTGCAACAAGCATGACTCTGTACCACTAACACTGGGAAATGAAAGATCTGTGTGGGGATGAATTCCAGTGAGTTACAGGGAGAAGACAGAGACATGAATTTTGTTAAGATTAGACATCATTTGGGTGGCACAGCCTACATTAGCCTTATACACACCCTATGGCCAAAAGGCAGTTGCACTGCTTTCTAAAATTGAAGGGCTGTGTTTTCCTTTCAACAGCTATGTAACATGGTCTTCAGGTTTGCCATGCCCCATAGCCGGTTCACTGCCTTTGCCTGCTGCTGTTTGTCTGTGCTTATATATTTTGGTCTAAAGTGCAACTGACATTATTACAAAACAAGTAAAGGTAATAATGTCTGTTTTACCCTTAAGGATTACCTTAAAACCTTTTTTTGATTTGTAGCGCATACTCTTAGCCAAATATTGTGTAAACAGATCTGGCCTGAAATTCATTATGTTAAAATTCACCAAATATGGGGGCTTTGCCCAGACTTTTTATGTAGGGTGTTGTGTCCCCTACATACTCGTTCACTTACATAGCCTACAGTGGAGTCTGGCTGGCCTCAGATTACACTATATATAACAAGAAGAAAGGTAAAAGTATGTCACTTGTATAATGTTGCAGTTAAATATCTTTAGTGAAAAGTTATTTAGCTGCAGTACAAAAAGTAAAGGTGTTAGCAGAAAATGCAATCTAGTAGGTGTATCTCTGCTAGCTCTTACCCTTCTACGTTCCAGGAACCCTTGACCTGTCAAGCTATGCTTTATAATTGCTTCTGTTAATACAATCCACATCCGGAGTCTCCTGCCAATAAAACAGTAGAAAGTCATTCTGAACGTCACATGTCCCATTATACTGCATCGTCCCTCTTTAATATTATCCATTACTTTCTAAAACAATGGATGGCCACAGTGGTGCAGTGGTTAGCATTGCTGCCTCACAGCAAGAGGTTCTCTGGTTCGATCCTTGGCTGGGGTGCCTTCTGTGCAGAGTCTGCATGTCCTCCCTGTGGTCGTGTGGGTTTGCTCCGGTTTCCTCCCACATCCTAAAGACATGCTATAGGTGGATTGGACACTCTAAATTGGCCCTAGGTGTGAGTGTGTGCATATGTGTGCCTTCTGTGGAAGGTTGGGTGCCGAGCTGGCAACTCGACACTGTAAAACTCCATTGCCAATCATGAGCAGACAGGTGATCCGCTGTGGCGACCCCTAACCGGGAAAAGAAGAAAGAGGACTTTCTGAAACAATACTATATTCACATTATCACTACTTTCGCTTCTCTCTTTCAGTGTGTACATACCGAATCCACGTAATATCACTTGATACTACAACACTTCTGTTCATGTCACTATTCTGCTTACTCTTACATGTTCTTTACCAATCTTATCCCTGTATTTCATATTATCATGACAGGACACAGTATTTAACATCAGATTTTTACAGTGCCCTGTAAAACAGGACGATGGTTTGTCATTATTTTCAGGTTTTTCAACTTACTTAAACACCTAGCATTTGCTACTGTCCTTCCATGTTGTATCAGGGGATTCAAATTAGATGATTATATTCCAAACATCCTTTCTTTTTTCTGCCTTTATTGCAGTAGTCACTTGTAGCATGCATATTGTTCCCTGAATTTTACCCAGTGAAGTGTACAACCTTATATATTATTGCAACCCTTAATATCTACACCCATCACACTTATCAGGTCTGGCCAGAAAATGGATGCAGCATGATTCCATTCCTGACATTCCTGTCATTAGTCAAAGAACAGATTCTGCTTCCCAGCATGATATTTCAGACAAATACTATAAATAGGATTTCATGTAGATCTAACCCTAAAGAATACAACTGAATACTGCAGTGGTGGTGCTGCGGTAGCGTTGTTGCCTCACAGTTAGACGTTGCCCTTCGATTCTCAGTTAGAGTGTCTTCTGTGTGGTGACATGCGTGAATGAAAAGCTGAAAGAAATAAACTAACTTTCATCCTATCTGCCCCCCCCCCCCACTAAAATGTGAATTTGGTCAATTACCTAGTCTGTTATGTATCACCATTTTCTGTTCTTGTCTTTTTATGTTTCCTTAACAAAGCCTTGCTGATATTCAGATACATCATATTCATAATGTTTTTCTGTTCCATTTAGTGGTGACCTCATTTTTTTCTTGGGGGAAAGTGACTCCATGAAACCATGCAGCTACATGTGCAAGATAACATTCAGCACCTCCATCACCCTGATGTACATGTTTTACTCATGATATTCCCTGTAGTACAAATAAGGCTAATGATCATGAAACTGCTTCACAACTTTATGGATGCATTGATGTACAAGGATATAGCCATCACTATGAACATTAAAACAATGAGACCGGAATACCAAACAGTCATAATACTGAAACCGCAGAACACCAAATGCTGGAATATCAAACAGGTAAACATTATTCTACAAATAAGCTACACCACAGATAGAACGTTTTGAAGGGGGGTATGCCCCTCTGCTCTACTAACACCCCTTGCTAATTAGATATTCTACCTCTGAGACCACACCACAGCTGGGAATGGGCATGACCCCAAACCCAGCTGTACCATGATCTCACACATTTGCTGACCTGCCCTGTTTGATGTTCTGACGTTTGGTGTTGTGACGTTTTGTTATTTTGAATGTTCAGCATACCGGACTCATTGTTTTAACATTTGATAATGTGGGAGTTTGTTATTATGACATGGGCCCATACATATATATATACATATGTGTATATATATATATATATATATTCATATATGTATATATATATATATATATATTCATATATGTATATATGTATAAATATATATATATATATATATATATATATATGTGTGTGTGTGTGTGTGTGTGTGTGTGTGTGTATATATATATATATATGGGTCTACTTCATTTCACTGAATCCCATTTCACTGAACTTTCACTTCACTGAAAGTTCATTACATCGACAAGCATTTTAGGTGGGGCTCCCCCCCCGATGTGGGGCTGTGCCCCACACCCCCTACTATATATAACAACTCCAGGGTCGCCCAACATTGGGGAAGGGGCAAATGCTTGTCGATGTAATGAACTTTCAGTGAAGTGAAAGTTCAGTGAAATGGGATTCAGTGAAATGAAGTAGACCCATATATATATATATATATATATATATATATATATGCGTGTGTGTGTGTGTGTGTGTGTGTGTGTGTGTCTATACATATATATATATATATATATATATATATATATATATATATATATATATATACATATATATAGGTTTACTATGACTTACCCGAACTGCAGGAAGTTGAACATTGGGTATGTGAAATCAGGATGTCCAAGGGGCAGGAAATTGAAACAAAAGTGGTCGACCGAGGTTAGTTGAGTTGCATGGTGCACTCAACCTTTTCACAAATGATGTGCCAAGACTATGGAGTGAGGTCGCGCTTCAGTGAGGAACAGAGAAGTAGTTCATTTCCTCACTGTAGTGCGATCTCAGAGATGGTATATTTAATGTGCAGGGGGTGTGGGGGGTGTATCACTCCTCATGGGGGGGTGCTGGGCGGCATAGCCCCTCTGCAAAATAGTAGAGGTGAGCTAACTGCCAGGGCTGTAAGAGGGGAATGTCGAAAATATTGAGTGCACTTAATCACACAAACCATTTTCGGCCATAACCTTAATTGACCTAACACTAATCGACCTTTCAGTAGTAAACCTTTATATATATATATATATATATATATATATATATATATATATATATATATATATATATATATATATATATCTATAGGAGTTGTGGTATTGTATGAGGAAGTCGGGATTGTCAGAGAAGTATGTAAGAGTGGTACAGGATATGTACGAGGGCAGTGTGACACCAGTGAGGTTTGCGGTGGGAGTGATGGATGCATTTAAGGTGGAGGTGGGATTACATCAAGGATCAGCTCTGAGCCCTTTCTTATTTGCAATGGTGATGGACAGGTTGACAGATGAGATCAGACAGGAGTCCCCGTGGACTATGATGTTTGCAGATGACATTGTGATCTGTAGTGAGAGTAGGGAACAGGTGGAGGAGACCCTGAAGAGGTTGAGATATGCTCTAGAGAGAAGAGGAATGAAAGTCAGCAGAACTAAGACAGAATATATGTGTGTGAATGAGAGGGAGGGTAGAGGAATGGTGAAGATGCAGGGAGTAGAGGTGGCGAAGGTGGATGAGTTTAAGTACTTGGGATCAACAGTTCAGAGTAATGATGAGTGTGAAAGAGAGATGAAGAAGAGAGTACAGGCAGGATGGAGTGGGTGGAGAAGAGTGTCAGGAGTGATTTGTGACAGACGAGTACCAGTAAGAGTGAAAGGGAAGGTCTACAAGAGGGTAGTGAGACCAGCTATGTTATATGGGTTGGAGACAGTGGCATTGACAAAAAAGCAGGAGTCAGAGCTTGACTTGGCAGAGTTGAAGATGTTAAGACTTGCACTGTGAGTGATGAGGATGGACAGGATTAGGAATAAGTATATTAGAGGGTCAGCCCACATTGGAAGGTTTAGAGACAAAGCCAGAGGGGCAAGATTACGTTGGTTTGGACATGTGCTGAGGAAGGATGCAGAGTATATTGGGAAAAAGATGGTAAGGATGAAGCTGCCAGGTAACAGGAAAAGAGGAAGGCCTGAGATAAGGTTTATGGATGTGGTGAGAGAGGTCATGCAGGTGGTTGGTGTGACAGAGCAAGATGCAGAGGACAGGAAAAAATGGAAACAGTTGATCTGCTGTGGTGACCCCTAACAGTAGCAGCCGAAAGAAGAAGAAGATAAATATATAAATAAAAACACACACATGCACAGACATGCACATGCACACACAAACATTCACACCCACACCCAAACACACACACACACACACACACACACACACACACACACACACACACACACACACACACACACACACAAACACACACACACACTCACACAGATATATACATATATAATATATATATATATATATATATATATATATATATATATGTGTGTGTGTGTAGACATGCTGAAGTCCATTGATTTAAATCTGCCTAAACCATGTAGCAATCTTTAACAAACTATTTGTCCACAGATAATTTAAATCTTTCTAATGTGTCACAATTTTAATCGAACTAGGTAAGCAATTACATTCAGTAGCCACTCTTTCAATAAAGTAGAATACAGTCCACTTAGTTTTCTGCCTTGTATGTTTAAGTCTAATTTCCATATGTTTCACAATAACAGAAGCCCAGACATTCCAAAAAAAGCAAAGAACTTTTGCCTTAAACAGTCAAATTAAGTTGCCTCTGAAATGCCAACTCTTAATTAAAAGGAGTCCAGGTTCTTCAGTCTGTTCTCATACATCTTACCCCTCAACCCTTTAATATTTTCTTTCTACATATAGTGGGAGTTTGTCTTTTAAGCTATGTAAAATCTCTTTAATCAATTTGGATATCTTGACTTGATAATTCTCTTTAATACACCTGCATGCCTATAATTTTAACAATGAAACACTTTATATTGCACAAAGGAACTTGTATGAATGAAGGTTAGCATAGTTTCTTTTAATATCCGAAAATTCTTCAGAACATATACGGAGTTAAAAAACACAGCTTTTTATATACATACTGTGCTCAAATTGCAACCAATAATAAGTATTTTATTATACAATTAAATAATTAGTACCACCCAACTCTAATTGTTAACTGTTTTATATCCACACAGTTTCCTTTCTCTTAAAAAAAACATTTTATATTAATATGCTCAATTAAACCAGGTAGAGAATCTGCTTTCAGCTTTATTTGACATTCGATGTCTTTCTTCTCTACCTGGTTGTTGTAATCCCCACCTCTCTTGTCTAACTTGACCTGATCCAAAACAACAAAATAAAACGTTTTTGTAACTCTTACAAATAACAGAATGTTTAAACAAGGTATTGTTACTATTTTGACTCCTGATAGCATAAAGATGTTCTTTTATCCTATCTCTAAGACACCTTGTTGTCATGCCAACATAAAAGCACTCACATCCTGAACACAATCCAATGTAGACAACCCAAAATGATCCACAGTGAAATCTGCCTGGAATATTTACTGTGTATGGAATATTTGACAAGTTTATATATGGCCCTCATAGATGAATCTGCAGGCAGAACACCCATTACATTTGTAAGTCCCTTTTCCTTTGTTGGTTACGGGTGGAGATATTTTGGTGTCATGTTTTCTCTAACAGATTTTTAAAACTAACTTCTTTTTTTTTGTGTACAACTAGGGGCTCTTCCCCAAAGACATCAAATAAGTCTTTATTACCACTGGCAACTTTCCAGTTGTTTTTACTTATGTTTCTAATACTAAATGTATTTACTGATATACCAAGTGCACAATTTGGGATACATTTTATGTTATGTCTAATGCTGTTTATCCCATCTTTATTATTACTAATTGTGTTGCTTAAAATTCCATCCAACAAGTTTAGTTTGCATAACTTATACCTCTTCTCTTGGTTTTCTTGTTGTGCTTTCTCTACAAAATCAGGGCTATAACCTCTCTTATCAAAATGAGTGATAATAAAACTGATCTCGTCTTCAAACACCTCATTGTTACTAATCATTTGGGAAACCCTGATAAATTGTCTTCTTGGTATGTTTCTTTTTATTTGATGAGGATGGTTGCTACAAAAATGTATGTAGCTATTTGAAAAAAAGTACATTTTCTATGTATCCCACCCTCAAAGCTCTTATTGTCTTGGTTCCATTTTAACTGTACATCTAAAAAGGGAATGTCATGACCAGATTCACCTATGGTAAACTTGAAAAATTATGAAACCTTGTTTAAATGATATACAAAAGTGGTTCCTTCAACATTCCTTCTAGGATAATAATCATGTCATCTACAAATCTTTTGTAGAAGACTATGTCCTTGTAAACTTAGGGATAAAATGAGCACATAAGAGCAGAAGCCAAAGTAGCACCAATTGCAGAAAAGATTAAAGAGAAAAGATCCTGGTGGTTTGGACACGTGCAGAAAAGCAGAAGGGAATCTGGTGAAGAAGATTTGGGACAGACAGGAAGAAGGTAAAAGGAAACAAAGCAGCGCCAAGGATTAAATGGTGGAAGTTAAAAAAGGGTGATTGTGAAGTGGAGATTAGGGAAAAGTTAAGACAGGCACTGGGAGGCAGTGGAGAGCTACCGAATAGCTGGGTAACTACAGCAGAACTAGTAAGGGAGACTGCTAGAAAGGTGCTTGGTGTGACATCTGGACAGAGGAAGGAGGACAAGGAGACCTGGTGGTGGAATAAGGAAGTACAGCAGAGTATACAGAGGAAGAGGCTGGCGAAGAAGTGGGATTGTCAAAGAGATGAAGAAAGTAGACATGAGTATAAGGAGATGAGGCGCATGGCAAAGAGAGAGGTGGCGAAAGCTAAGGATAAGGCGTATGGAGAGTTGTATGAGAGATTGGACACTAAAGAGGGAGAAAAGGACCTGTACCGATTGGCTAGACAGAAGGACAGAGCTGGGAAAGATGTGCAGCAAGTAAGGTTGATAAAGGATAGTGAGGGAAAGGTACTCACAAGAGTGGAGAGTGTGTTGAGTAGATGGAAAGAGTATTTTGAGAGGCTGATGAATGAAGAGAAAGAGAGAGAGAAGGTTGGATGATTTAGGGATAGTGAATCAGGAAGTGAAACAGATTAGCAAGGAAGAAGTAAGGACAGCTATGAAGAGGATGAAGAATGGAAAGGCTGTTGGCCCAGATGACATACCAATGGAAGCATGGAGAAATGGCAGTGGAATTTTTAACTAGATTGTTTAATGAAATTTTGGAAAGTCAGAGGATGCCTGAGGAGTGGAGAAAAAGTGTTTTGGTACCTATCTTTAAGAATAAGGGTGATGTGTAGAGCTGCAGCAACTACAGAGGGATAAAATTGATCAGTCACAGCTTGAAGTTATGGGAAAGAGTAGTAGAAGCTAGGTTAAGAAGGGAGGTGATGATTAGTGATCAGCAGTATGGTTTCATGCCAGGAAAGAGCACTACAGATGCAATGTTTGCTCTGAGAGTGTTATTGGAGAAATACAGAGAATGTCAGAAGGAGTTGCATTGTGTCTTTGTAGACTTGGAGAAAGCATATGACAGGGTGCCTAGAGAAGAGTTGTTGTATTGTATGAGGAAGTCGGGAGTGGCAGAGAAGTATGTAAGAGTGGTACAGGATATGTATGAGGGTAGTGTGACAGTGGTGAGGACTGCAGTGGGAGTGACAGATCCGTTTAAGGTGGAGGTGGGATTACATCAAGGATCAGCTCTGAGTCCTTTCTTATTTGCAGTGGTGATGGACAGGTTGACAGATGAGATCAGACAGGAGGCCCTGTGGACTATGATGTTTGCAGATGACATTGTGATCTGTAGTGAAAGTAGAAATCAGGTTGAGGAGACTCTGGAGAGGTGGAGATATGCCCTATAGAGCAGAGGAATGAAGGTCAGCAGGGCTAAGACAGAATATATGTGTGTAAATAAGAGGGAGGGTAGAGGAATGGTGAGGATGCAGGGAGTAGAGTTGGTAAAGGTGGATGAGTTTAAGTACTTGGGATCAACAGTTCAGAGTAATGGTGAATGTGGAAGAGAGGTGAAGAAGAGAGTACAGGCAGGGTGGAATGGGTGGAGAAGAGTGTCAGGAGTGATTTGTGACAGACGGGTACCAGTAAGAGTGAAAGGGAAGGTCTACAAGAGGGTAGTGAGACCAGCTATGTTATATGGGTTGGAGACAGTGGCATTGACAAAAAGGCAGGAAAAAGAGCTGGATGTGGCAGAGTTAAAGATGTTAAGATTTGCACTCGGTGTGACTAGGATGGATAGGATTAGGAATCAGTATATTAGAGGGTCAGCTCATGTTGGACAGTTTGGAGACAAAGCAAGAGAGACGAGATTGCATTGGTTTGGACATGTGCTGAGGAGGGATGATGGGTATATTGGGAAAAAGATGCTAAGGATGGAGCTGCCAGGTAAGAGGAAAAGAGGAAGGCCTACGATAAGGTTTATGGACGTGGTGAGAGAGGACATGCAGGCAGTTGGTGTGACAGAGCAAGATGCAGAGGATAGGAAGAAAGGGAAAGAGATGATCTGCTGTGGCGACCCCTAACGGGAAAAGCCAAAAGATGATGATGAGAGTAGTATATAAAAATGCTCCTGATTCTGAATGTTGGCACACAAATATTTTTGCTTTGCCTACAATTCCTGAACAAAGAAGTTGAGAAGTATGCTCCTCACCCATTCTTACTGGGGTGGAGGTCGGTGCCTGTGAGCAAGTGACAGCCTTATTTTTCCTTTTAAACTCTGGTCAACACTATCATGTCTATGATATTAGCTGAACTGTCTGTAGCCATTGGCTCGTAGGCTCTTAGGTTCATAGGGGGCAGGGCCGGTGTTAGCATTTTGGGGGCCCCCAGCAAGTGTCATTCTGGGAGCCCTACCTTGGAGGGTGTAGGTGTGGCCATGCCCCCTTCCCTTTACTTCAATTCTCAAAGTTTTCTAGAAAACCAAATTGCCCTGAGGGGCAGATTACAATATCAAGCATGGTCTGAAACTGTTTCAAAGCTCATACCCCCAACCACCAACCTCTCAGCACATAAGACATAAGGGTCTATATTACGTGATCGAGCAGTGAAATGTTCAAACATTTAATAATCCACCCCAAAATGTCGAACTGTCAGAATGTCGAACGGTTCAATGGAGATCTCAATACAGTGCGGACATGGAAGTCTTCCATTGTCTGCACTGTAATGCGATCTCAGAGTTGGTATATTTAAGTAGAGGGGATGTGGGGGGCACAGCCCCCCATGTGAGGGGTGCAGGGGGGCTTGCCCCCCTTCTTAGAGCATTTTTATGGTTTGTTTGGGTGTTTTTATGTTTTTTTTTTTTTTTTGCCATTCGACATTATGGCGTTTCAACATCTAGGGTTCGATTATTACAAGTTCGAACATTTCACTGTTCGATCACGTAACATAGACACAGACATAAGATTAGGGCTTTAAAATCTGGGCTTTTCAGCTAATAAAGATGTTAGAACAGATTTAGAAGTAGCATGCGTTGCATGAACCCACATCTTTTTGAGGGTAACAGACCAAAAATACTAGGTAAACATCTCAACATTGGACATCATTCGCACAGGCCCTACCCCCACCTAATGTTTCAGCTCATTTCTAGACAAACCCAAAAATAATCACAGAACAAAGGCATAACATCAGAGATAGCTTTAAACATTGCTATTATAAACTTACAAAGGTACTAGAATTACAGAGTATGTATTAGTATGAATTAAAACATCAGTACATTCTGCAGAATTCTCACAGTCCCATACCTCCCAATGTTTCAGCATAATAATTCCAAATAAAGCCACAATTAATTGCAGAGCAGAGAGATATGTTAGCAATAGTGTTAAGCATTTTGTTTTAAACATTGTTTTAAACTTATAAAGATAATATAACAAGTTTTCCATCAGCGTGCATTACAATAATTCCTGTACTCTCTACATTCTCACAGCCCCTACCCTCAACCCTTTAGCACAAGACCTCTAGACAAAGCACGGAAGCATAAGACAAAAACTAAACATCAGGGAAAACCTTTAAAAATGCTTATAAAAATGACTGAATGGGTTTTCCCATAATTTGGTGTATTATTTTGCTTCAATCTCAAAGTTTTGCTAGAAAACCAAATTGTTTTGAGGGACAGACCACAAATATCAAGCAACAGTCCCACAGCTTTCACAATGCCCATACCCCCACCACCAACCTCTTAGCACAGTAATTCTGGATGAAGCAAAAAGAAATACAACAAAAAAGAACAAGACAAAGGCATAATATTAGGGATTTAAAACACTTGGCTTATGAACCAATAAAGATGCTAGTACAAACAGATTTTGCAGTGGCATGCATTGCTTGAACCAACATGTTTTTTTTTTATGCGAAACCGACCAAACATACCAAACATTAGAACACCATGTGACATTTTCACATCCCCTACTGTCCTCCTAACCTCTGAGCACAACAATTCTAGATAAAGCCAAAAATAATTGCAGAACAAAGGCCGAACATCAGGGATAGTTTAAAACATAGCTATTATAAATGCAGAAAATTTTGTAGAACAGGGTTTGCATTAAAATTATATTTATGCATTCTGTAACATTCTTTCAACACAATTCTGGACAAAGCAAAAAAAAAAGGCAGGGCAAAGGCATAACATCAGGCATTTAAACACTTATCTAATAAACTTATAAAGATGCTAGAAAGGTCTTTCATTGCATGGACTCAAATTTTTCATGAGAGAGAGCAGAAAATCCCAAGCAGACATGAGGACATTCTACAACATTCTCACAGCCCATACTCCCCTCCCAACCTCTCAGCACAACAATTCTGAACAAAGCAGAAAATCATAGACCAAAGGCATAGCACAAGAGATAGTTGTAAATACTGATGTTACAAACTTAAAGAAGAAATACTAAAATAACAGGGTTTGCATTAGTCTACATTAAATCATCATCTACATTTTCTTAGTCACTATCGCCCCACTACCAACCTATTAGCATAAATCTGGACAAAGCAAAAGTAAACAAATAAATATATGACTATTCTCATGCAGAACTGAGTAAAAAACTACAATCTGGGCATTAATTATCACAGACAAGTCCCCTCCCGGGTTTACTATTGAAATGTCGAACGGCACTACATCGAATGTACAATAGTCGAACACGGAAGTTCGAAAATAGTAATGTCGACGTAAAAAAAAAATCTAGGAATGGTTTTAACATGGGTCGAGGTAGGTGTTCAGTATTATTCAGAACTACAAACATCTCCCCTACCTCGACCCATGTTAAAACACAGTCCTAGATTGTTTTTTTGTCGTCGACATTACTATTTTCGAACTTCCGTGTTCGACTATAGTACAGTTGATGTAGTGCCATTCGACATTTCAATAGTAAACCCCCTCCAGTATCTCTTCGCACAAGAATTCTGGACAAAGCTAAAATAAAACTATTTAAACCAAACCCCCTCTCCACCCCCACTCCCCAATCCTCCAAGAATTCTGGGGACAAATATTACAATCCTCATCTCCCTGTGCCCCCCTCCCAAATAAAAAAGTTTAAAAAAAAAATCAGCAACTTACCATTTTCTGTAGTGGAAGACTGCAACTAATCCTCTACTCAAACTAAATTAAAGATTGACCCCGTGATTGCTACCACACAGGCCATTTCAGCATTTTTCAATTTGTCCTTAAAAGGACAATTCTTCAGAGCTTTTAAAAATTGCCCTTACAATGCAGCTCTTTGGCTTGTCCGAATGTTCTAAAGTCCTTGCCTCCTCACGCCACCAGTAATCCAGTAAAAGATCTCCCGAAAATCCAAGTAGCATAGCAAACTTTTCTCTTGAAAAACAAGAGAAAGAAATGCTTGCTACACATGTGCCATTTTAAAGGCAACTGACACAGGAAGTGCGTTGCAAAAACCACTTACTTGAAGAGAAAAAAAAAATCTACAACTTACTTCTTTGGTTGCTGCAACCAGTCAGGTCCTTGCTTTACTGAAGCAGACCTGATGGAGTGCAGCTTTCAGCTGATATCACGTTTTACAGGAAGGCAGTTTTAATGGTCCCGCAAATTCTGCAATGCTGCCACCGTAATTACGAGTCTACAAGAACCGGAACTGGGCAAAGATGAAGGAGAAACCTGTGGCCGCTTGTGTGTAAGTTGGCTGCACATTGTTAGTGGGGGCCCTTGTGTGTGGGGAGATAACTAGGGGCCCCCACGGCAGCGGGTTTGGCGGGTGCCTAACGCCAGCTATGATAGGGGGTCTATATCATAATCTCGAAGGTTTAAAACTTTGAATCACTAAAGATCGAACTTTAGTGATCGAAGTCTTAAACCATCGAAAAATGCTAAATAAAAAAAAAAAAAGCTAAATAGTGTGTAGGCAGGGGACAAGACTCATGCACCCCCACACCCCCCTACTTAAATATACCAACTCCGAGAACACACTACATTGAAGTAAACGGAAATCTCCCCCTATGTAGATTTTCCGTTTAACCATTCGATATAGTGCACTTTCGGTATTCTCTTGTCGACAATATCGTATTCGATATTGTCAGACTTCTAGATTTTAATATAGACCCGTTCATATGTATTCACTAAGCTAATGACCACAAGGGCCTTTTTAAGCCTAGCCATGCATCCCAAATCTCTGGCAAGCTCTGATACCCTTGATAAGTGCAAGCATGGGCCTGGGAGATTAACTATTTACAGGTTACCTGCGTGCGTCAGAGACATAGGTGCCAAACCAGGGATGAATTTCCGGTTTCCCATCGAATTGCCCAAATTGCACTTGAATTGGATTAGGGAGGAACTCTGATTTACATGGATGGGGAGCCTGTTCCATAGATGGGGTAATCTCTAGGATACATACCTATGTCTCCAGCAGGTCCTATTTATATCACAGGCAAGGTTTATGTCTTTAGAATGGTAAAATAAGGATAAAGTTTTAACTTCATTAAAACATGTTTTAATAAAAAGATTTATGAAGACTTGCAGCTCTCAGTTTTATAATTAAAACAGCTGGTAGAAATCTCCAATTAGATGTAATTTACTTTGACGTCAGTGCCACCATCTCCTCTAATGTACATAACACTTTACTTACTAAACTTTCTAATACGAAAAATTCCAGAAGGGTTCCTTTCCTCAGTTATAGCTTGCCTTTTTGATCGACTTTGGGCAGTCTGGCTAGCTGATTAGAAGAGAGAGAAGGTATCACTTGGAAAAGGTTATTTCTCGGGTTAGATAATATGTCTTTCTTCTGGTCAGCTGTATTATAAATTGTTGATATGATAAAGACAGATAAGGGATTTCATGTCATATATGTCACTATTAAAACTTCTAGCATTACCACAACTAAGAAAGATATGTAATACTTGCAGTATGAATTATATAAGTTTTCTGGCTGCACAAAAAAACAAACAAGCAAACAACAACAACAAAATAATTTGAAACTCATAGATTCACAGGGAAGGACTAGCCTAGCTGCCCTTGAAAGTCATTTTAAGCCTAGCCAATTTCCCTTTTGGTGCTCAAATTAACCTTTCCCATTTGGTTAAAGATTACCTTACTCATCCCATGGTCGATAATTATATATTACTCCTAATGAAAATAGCTGGGATCATACTATAGATAATTTCAGGGGGATAAAGCATTGAGAAGCTCCCTTTGTCCATTAGTAGTATAGGGGGGAGTTCTGGGGTAAATTTTCAGTTTCCATTCCATAAATCCAAGTTACACTTGAATATAGACAGGGATGAACTTTGTTTTATGTGGATGGGGAGTCTCTTCCAGAGCAGAAGTATCCTCTGTGAGATATAACTGTCCCTCCAAACCATTCTGTTAATGTTGAAGAAGAGGTTTATATCCCCAGACTGAGTATTTCTGATGCTATTTGACTGGCGATGTGCAGTAAATCCATCAGTATTGGGTTGGAGGATGTCTTGTATGCTAGACACAGGTCACGTCTTAGCAGTTTGTAGGCTACAGAGTATAGTGACAGGGTTTTTCCATGTTGCTTAGCCTTGCATCCTTTTAGTATAGTATCTCTGTGGCCATTCCAGTAGTTGCAGGAGTCTGGACAGATACACGACAAAGGAATCATTATATTTAATGACTGGCCTAATGAGGGCTGAGTAAAGAGGGACATTGACATCCCTAGGTCTAGACACAATCCCCTCTGTTTATAAGCTGTGCAGTATAAAAGGATTTCCTTACAACAACGGATACATGTTGGTCAAAAGTTAGATCACTGGTGGGAGGTTGGCTTAATGGTTAAGGTGTTTACCTTACAAACACAAGATGCAGGGTTTGATTCTCACATGGGGTAATTGGCTGGCTTAAAATGACCCTTGGTTACCCCTGAAAAGTAAGTGTGTGTGTGTGTGTGTGTGTGTGTGTGTGTGTGTGTGTGAAGTGGGTATACATAGATAACAAATGGGTATTAAGAGCTGAGTGGCCTAGTGGGCTAATGCACTGTGCTGTAGTTGACAGGGTCCTAGGTTTGAGACTTGGCAGGGATGATATTTTGGGTGGGAGGTTGGCATAATGGGTAAGGTTTGTACCTTACAAACACAAGATGCAGGGTTTGATTCTCAGATGGGATAACTGGCTAGGCTTAAAATGGCCCACAAGGGCTGTTAGCCTAGTACTAATCTATGAACCTATGAACCTATGTCCACATAAGTTCCTAAATCCAAAGAACTGGGTCAACTCTCAAGGGTGTATTGCTACTTTTGTAGTTCCAAGAGATAGATGATCTCCCAAATGATGCAATAATACATTTTTTAGCATTTAGTTTCAGTCCACGATTTTTTGGGGGGACAAATCTTCGTGCAGGATGGGAAAGTCATTTGGGGATTCAGTGACTGCTTCTGGCTTTCAGCCATCTGCAAACTTAGTCAGCCAGTGCCCTTTGGTATTTGCCTTTGCATCAGAAAAGTAGATGCCAAACAGGAGAGGTCCCAGCACAGAACACTGGGGGACTCCACTAGTGACTGGTCTCTTTCTCCTATTTTAATTTACTTCATCCTATGTGTGAGCTAGTTGGCAATACATTAAGTGATACAGGGGGTTTTCCAAGTTTATTTAGCTTATCTACAATGCTTGAGTGGGGAGTTCTGTCAAAAGCTTTGCCTGGGTAAAGATATGTGGTGTGTACTGTTTTGTCTTCATCCATTTCAAAAAAATCCACCAATCCACCAGTATGAGCAAACATGATGTGCCCTTGGTGAAGCCAAACTGAAATGGGTCCAGTGTTTGGAGGTTCCCTATATCCTGACTGATTCCATAATAAGTCTTTACATGGCTTTCTGCATGAGGCTGGTCAGACTTCTGGGTCTGTAATTGCCAGGGCAATTCTTAATATACTCATACTCATAATGGGCATAGTCTACAAGAGATGAACAACTGAAAACAAAACCTTCAGACCAGAAGAGAAATTATTAAAAAAGTTAAAGGTCTATAAATATTTAGGTATTCTCATTGAAAAGAAACTATAAATAATGCATTTATTTATTTATTTATGTATTTATTTACTTATTTATTTATCTATGTATCTATTTATCTATATGCCAATCAAGTAACTGTGTAGACTGTTTAAAGATCCCTTTCTGCAATGAAATGAGGGCAAAGTTAAAGCAAATGCGACATTATGTAAGCTGAGAGTCACACAGATGCAAGTAAGTCACTTATAAAATACAGTACAATGTAATATCGTTCAGTCAATGTGAACAAAACTGCCTCCAACAGCATAGTCATATTTTAAAGCAAGGCAAACTTTGTTGTAATATTAGTAGCATGTGATGTAAGTACAACATACTGTACATCAACAATACTATTAAGTGACATAAGTACAAGACAGGAAAAATACTGGCATGCTGGGAGTACTGTATAGTCACACGACTAACATGTGACACATCTACACAGCTAACTACTCTGCAGAGTAAAATGACACAACTAAAAACACAATTTTCCTTGCAGTCTCAGTCAGAGTTCACCACTAGAATTCTGTGGAAACATGACATGTAATATGATAGACTCTTGAGAAAAGGAATAGTATTTTATGTTCGTTTGCAATTGCAGGTAGTAAGAAGTCTTTGGTTCTAAAATGTAAAATATCTCATCCCAGAAAAGCACTTGATCTTTGATGCATATAAGATTGTTTAGAGGTTTAAGTCAAAGCTGTAGGCCAACTTTAGAACATGCCTGTTCACTTGTGACACTAAGCCTATACAGGGGTACTGCACCATTTATTCAAGACCGGTGTGTTAGTTGGCTGTAGCTAATTTGTTTGCAAGTGTAGGATAGTACATGCTGCAGAAATATAAGGGTTAGATAGTCCAAAAGGAAATGTACCTTTTCAGTATATGTTGTCAACTCACTTTTAATGAACAGAGAATGGTATAGATAAGGTCCCATAGGAATGATGGATTTATAAGTATTTATTCACAAATGTCTGCAGTACTGTTGTATTATGCAGAAGGCTACAGAAATAAGCAGTAAGGTGCATTCAAGAGGAGGAGCACAGAATTTTCCCAACAGCATATTGAGCTTTGGGTATTGGCCAATAAGAGACTCTTTAGGCCAGTGGTTCCTGAACTCTAACTTTTGAAACAACACAATCACTGTGCAGGTAATAGTCCTTCAAGAGCAGAGCCAAAATAATGGGTCCTTGCATTTTTGAACTTGGGTTACTGTTTTATTTGAGGAGTTTGTGACAGGAAGAAGTTGCAAGCACAATCACCTGAGGGGAATATCAAAATATACTATGTGCTCATTAATGTTTATAGTGAGCTTATTGATGAAGGATCAGCTGCAAAACATAAAAAAGTTATTTGGTTGATTGTATGATGACAACATCATCAGTGGAAATAATGAGGCTGAGGTTATCTGTATATAGAAGTGAAGAGGTGATTGCAAGTTGGGTAGTCCATCGTGAGGAA
Organism: Protopterus annectens; assembly: GCF_019279795.1. Taxonomy (NCBI): domain Eukaryota; kingdom Metazoa; phylum Chordata; order Ceratodontiformes; family Protopteridae; genus Protopterus; species Protopterus annectens. Next base: position 953,040,214 of record NC_056730.1, read on the forward strand.
ATTCGCAAGCAGATAGAAGTCCTTTGTTCCAATATTAGACGCCCATTAAGACATGCCAAATTAATGACACATATACATGTGTGTGTGTGCGTGTATGTTTTGTGTGCGTGTGTGTGTGTGTGTGTGTGTGTGTGTGTGTGTGTGTGTGTGTGTGTGTGTGTGTGTGTGTATCTTCTACTATATATATGTTAAGAAGACTGAAACAAAAAAATATATACCACAAAAGATAGTGCTCAGAAAATCAAAACTCAAATATCCAAAAATGAAGCCTCCCCTACAACCCCTCCCCACTCATATATACCAAATCTGAGATCAAGCAACAGCAGAGAATGGGCAGATTTCCACTCCTATTGTACTGTGACCTGCTATATGTAAAACTGGCATTTATTTTATTTATTTATTTTATTTTACATTTGTTGACCGGGATAGTTCGACTGGATGCATGTCCATTTTCAGCAGAGACCCGGGGAGAAAAGCTCCAAGGGTAAGCAGATACAGCATTACATAATACCAGCATTACATATTACAAACAGACTATTTACAGAGATTACATAAGTAAGCAAGTTAAACAAGTTCCACAGGTTGCAGTTAATCCTGAGCGCAAGTCAGGATTAAATTAAATTACACAGTAAACTGGTTAACAGATTTTTACACATTCTAGAGAGAGTTAGCCAGGCTTGATACATTGACATAGCCAGTTAAGTGACAAATGTTGTTTGAGTCTAATTTTAAATTGACCTAAGGTGAAAAGTAAGGTAATATCAGCTGGAAGAGAGTTCCAGGATCTACTTACAGAGTTTGCAAAGAGAGAATCACCGGCTGTGTTATTAATTTTGCTAGTCTGAATTAGTAGTTTGTTAGAGGATCATTATAGGGGGTGATAATATTTTTAAGTGCAGGAGTATTGTCCGGATTATAGAGGATTTTATAGGCCATAATCAGTTGGTTATACTGGATTAGGCTGGGTAGTTCAAGTCACCCAAGCTGATTTAGATTGATGCAATGATGTGTCCTAAAAGGCAGCCCAGTGGCAAACCTGACAATGTGGTTGTAGCAAATTGAGAGTGTGTTAAGGACAGCCTTGTTTAAATTCGAGAGTAGAGGAGATGCATACAGAAGGGTTGAAAGAAGGTGAGCGCGAGCTATGGCAATTTTAGCTGGAGGGGTAAGGAAGGCTTTTATTCTGTAAAGTGATCCTAGTTTTTTATTGATGGTTTTGATAGTTTGGTTAACATGTAAGTCAAATTTTAGATTATTGTCTATGATGACACCTAATAGTTTTGTAGAGGGGTCAGGGGAGATTATTGTGCCATCATTTGATTTTATGGTAAAGGTGAAAGCGGTAGACCTACGTGTTGGTGAAAATAACAGCATTTTAGTTTTTTTGGGATTTAGGATCACACAATGTTCAGAAAGCCAGTTTTCTATTGTATTAAAGGTGGTCTGGGTAGCTGACCATAACTCTACTGGAGATGTGGCTGAGCAAATCAGAGTAGAGTCATCAGCATGTTGGATACAGCTGACTTTTGGGATGACAGTATAAAGGTCATTAATGAAGATGGAGAACAGCAAGGGCCCTAGTATAGAGCCTTGTGGTACTCCAAGGGTGTTAGGTAGAAGGTTAGAGAGTTTGTTCTGCCAGAGGACAGCCTGCTGTCGACCATTCAGGTAGGATTGAAACCATTGAAGGGCTTCAGTATCTAGACAGAATGTTTGCAGGGTGTCGATTAAAAGTTGGTGATCAACCATATTGAATGCCTTGGAAAGATCCAAGAAGAGGGCTGAGGATATATAATTATTGTTGCGATTATGGTTTATGGTGTTGGTAAAGGCTAGGAGGTCTGAAGTAGTGCTGTGATGAGGATGGAAGCCATGCTGAGTGTCTGCCATAAGGTGATTCTGGATTAGTTGGTGCATGAGTTGTCTATGAATATATTTTTCCATAATCTTTGCAAGTGGAGAAAGTATAGCTATTGGTTTATAATTGGAGAATTCAGTAGAGCTGCCTCCTTTGTGAAGTGGGATTGCATAGGATATTTTCCAGATGATGGGAATTTTAGCTTCTACTATGGTTCGATTGATTAGTATTGAGACGGGGTAAGCAATAGCATCAGCTGATTTTTGTAGGTACATGGCAGGGAGTTGATCAGCAGAAAGTGTAGTAGGTTTTAATTTTTTGATCAAGGTACAGATAGGTGAAGTGGCGACTGGTTGGAAGCCTAACTTCCTAGGTTTCTAGGGTTGCTAATTTCAGGACCAGGGGAGCTAGGAGGTAGTTGGCTAGCAGGGGCTTGAATTGTCTCAGTAAAGAATTGGTTAAAACTATCAGAGACATCTTCAGGGGTTTTATCAATAGTAGCAGCAGGGATTGGGGTTGAAGTTTGTCCAGGATGTAGTAGATTATTTAAACCTGCCCAAAACTTCTGAGGGTTATTTTGATTTACTGTATGTAAATTATAGTAGTATTGTTTTTTGTCTTGTAAAATTGATATTTTGGTTTCGTTCCTGGATTGCCTGTATTTAATGTGATCTTGAGGGTCTTTAGAAGAACGCCATAAAGCCCATGCTTTGTTTCTAAGGGTAATTTTGAGTTTAGATTCTTTAGAAAGCCATGGCGCAGTTTTTGCCTTGGTTCTCTTTGAACGAACAGGTGCATGCAAATCAAGGATCTCAAGGAATTTGTTGTTAAAGTATGCTACTACTTCCTCTAAGGGGAGGTGTTTTAGAATAGACCAATTACATCAGTTTAGTTCTTGTTGGAATTTGGCAGGGTCAAAGTTTTTATTGTTTCTAACCTTTCTGAGTAAGGGTTGTTGGGAATTAATGGTTTTGTGCTTAATTACATATGTGAGAAGGTGATCGCTTAGGCCATCAAGGAGGGTACCAGAGGTGTACAGTTGGGGGTGACTATTTATGAGTACCCAGTCAAGTATACTTCCTTTTTGGTTGGGTTTACCTATCCTGGTAGGGGTGGATATAATTTGTGTAAATGCATGCAGGTTAATATGGGTGGTTGGGGATTCTGAGGAACAGGTTCCCCAGTCTATGTTAAAGTCTCCAAGTAGTAGGGTTTCTTGGGGGTAGTGACATGATAGCCAGTGCAGGATATCTTCAATTGTAGATATATTGTTACTTGGGGGAATGTACATACAGATGATATTAATGCATTTATTTTTATTAAGTTGCAATTTGGTGGCAACAAGCCCTGAGTTATTAATCTGAGGTGGTTGTATTACATCATATCCAGTAAGAAGGGAATCAGACACTAGGATGAATATATTTCCATTTAATGTCACGTTCTGGTACCTCGGCAATTTGCCTTCAGTGGAGCAATTTATCATGCATAAACATCCTGTATATATAGTCACATCAATTAACTCATTAGCCATAAATTGGCTGTAATTTCAAACATTTGAAGTGCAAATGCATAAAAATTCTCTTGAAACAGTACTGATGTACCCAAACATTTTTGATTCATACTACTAAACTGATTACTAAATATTAAATGTTAAATATTAATTATTGTATGCTGAACTGAATAAATGAATAACTACAAACAACAACATGACTTGAAATTAATACATATCAGTATTTGAATACATTAAATGCAAACAAACAAACAAACATTCAATTTATAATGCCACCATCCAAATTCATCACCCTAGGGTGTAAAGTGTGATAGTTAAAAATCATTTTGCATTCCAGCCGACTTAATTCAGTTTTAAAGTTTCCTGCTTGAAAATGAGGTCTGGCTAGAACACTGAAGATAAATCCACCAGTATTACCATTATGTATAGTTACAAAGTGGGAGGCCACAGGACTTTCCATATTACTTCTTCTGATGTCCCCTAAATGTTCCAAAATATGAACCTTAACCCTCCTGGTAGTTTGTCCTATGTATCATAAAGGTATAGCACAATCACATCCTAAAATATATACAACCCCTGATGACATACAGTCAAATTTCTCAAAAGCTACATACCTTCTACCATTTATTTTCTTCCCATGCAAATTACTGACCTTATCACAAACCGAACAATGACCACATCTTTGCATGCCAACATTCATATCAACCGAATGTACCAATCTTCTAGTCAATAACTTCTTCAAATTCTTATATCTACTGTAGGAGAAAGTAATATGCCTCGGAAACAAATGTCCAACGGCAAGGTTCATAGGTTCATAGGTTCATACTAGGCTATCTGCCCTAGGACATTTATAAGCCTAGCCAGAGTGTGTGTGGCTTTCACCACCCCTTAGGATGAGAATACTATACCCATTAGTTTGCTGTGCCTCTGTCCAGCAGTGACACAGAGATGATTCCCGGGGTAAACCTACGATCTCCCATCCACTCGTCAATATTTCTCTTGAACAGAATCAGTGAGGGGGTCTGCCTCACATGGACTGGGATTCTGTTCCATAGTGTAGGGAGTCTCTGGGTGATGAATCTGTCCCTCCAGCATGTCCTATTTATATCCGTGTTGAGGTTTAAGTCTCTTGCTCTCGTGGCTCTGGTGGATTTGGATTTTTTGAGGTGGAGCATGTCCATTAATTCCGGGTTGGACATGGCCTTGTATGTCAGGCACAGATCACCTCTGAGCAGACAGTATGCGACTGAATAGAGCTGGAGTTTCTTCAGTCGGGCAGCGTATGACATATGTTTGAGCCCCTTTATCCTTTTGGTGAGGAACTTTTGGGGTCTTTCCAACTGCTGCAGGTGTTGGGTAAGGTACATTCCGAATGGGGTGTTGTACTCAATCATTGGTCTGATAAGTGAAGAGCACAGGGGTACAATGACCTCTCCTGATCTGGATGTGAATCCCTTCATGATCAGGTGGGCAATGTAGAAGGTCTTCCTAACCACTTTGGCAATGTGAGTGTCAAAAGAGGTTACTGTCAACTTGGGTCCCCAGGTCCCTGATAACGTCTTCCGTGTTTAATGGATTACCACCTATGTGGTAATTAGGGGTTACCTTGTTTTTCCCAAAGGGTATGACTATACATTTTTTGGCATTTAGCTTAAGGCCATGGCTCTGGCACCAGTTATCCATTTCTATGAGACCTCTCTGGAGGATGTCTGTGTCTGATGGAGTGTCAATTATGGTGCCCAGTTTGCAGTCATCTGCAAATTTTGTCAGCCACAATCCCCCTATGTTTGCCTGCACTTCAGAAAAATAAATGCCGAACAAGATGGGGCCCAGGACTGAGCACTGTGGGACACCGCTCGTGACCAGCTTAGAGTCTGACATGGCACCAGCAACTCTAACCCTGTGGGTTCTGTCCTTGAGCCAGTTTGCAACCCATCTTGTGACATATGGGTTTACATCTAAGCTGGTGAGCTTTTCTATGATGCCCGAGTGGGGTATTGTGTCGAACGCTTTTGCTAGGTCAAGGTAGGCTGTGTAAACTGCCTTACCCTCATCAATGGCCTTAATGACTGTTTCGAAAAAGTCGACCGAGTTCAAGAGGCAGGATCTGCCCTTGACAAAGCCAAATTGGGTAGGATCCAGTGTCTGTAGGTCCCCAATGTCTTTGTTTATGAGTTCCATTATGATCCTCTCCATAGCTTTGCAGACAAGGCTCGTCAAGCTTATGGGGCGGTAATTTCCAGGGTCCGTAGAAGCACCGCCTTTGTGGAGTGGGACCACAGTTGCCGTACGCCATTCTTTGGGTACGTATCCTGTAGTAAGGCTAAGATTAAACAGCAGCCTTATGTGTGGGTTTAGTTCCTCATTGAGTTCATGTAGCACACGGCCAGGGACACTGTCTGGTCCCATTGATGCTGTGTTCTTTGCTTTAGAGAGAGCAGCTCTCACCTGGGCATCTGAGATGTTTGGGAGGCTAGACTCTGGTGGGATAGATATTTCTCCTTTTGGGGGGGGGAGAAATTTGCACTGAACCTGTCTACCAGTATGTTGGCAATGTCTGTGGGTTCAGTGATTTTTGTATCATTTTGGACTAATTCTGAGCATATCTGGGAGTTTCCACCCAGGTTTCTAACATAGCTAAAGAAGGCCTTATGATTGTCTTTTGTGTCATTAGCGATTTTTCTCTCAAAGTTGGCCTTGGATGATTTTATGAGTGATCATAGTTGTTTGCTAGTAGTGATCAGAGATGCCTTCCCTTTTAGGGATTTTGCTCTGTCATGTAGTAGCTTTCTCCTCTTGTTGTAGAGTTTGTTTATGGCTGGGGTCCACCAGACCGGGCGCCTGCCTTTGGTGGAAAGGGTCTTGATTTTATTAGGGATTGCTTGATCCATACATTCCTGGAGGTGCTTGTAGAAGGCATTTGTAAGGGTTTCAGCAGTGTGGGTTGTGGTTTCCACTGGCTCGGGGGCCTTGAAGGATACCACTCCAGTCTTAAGAAGTGTGAAGTTTGCTTTTGAGAAGTTCTTCACTGTGGTCTTTTTTGCTGGGGTTGGGGGCGGGATGTGGATCTCCAGTGAGATTAATTTATGGTCTGATCTCACCAATGAGGGATATACTTCCAGTGTGGAGCATTTTGTCCCCATGTTTGTGATGATCAGGTCTAGTATATTTTCTCCTCTTGTGGGAATGGTGACTAGTTGTTCCATAGCATTTGAGTTTATGAACTCCAGGAACCTTTGGGCTAGGGTGTTGGGGCTTGAGTAATGTTCCCAGTCTATGTTTGGGTAGTTGAAGTCACCCAATATGATGGTGTTTGGAGAGACATTTATACTCTCCAGTGTCTTCAGGAAGGCTGTGTGAGTTTCCTGAGTTTGAGAGGGTGGTCTGTAGCATGCTACAAACTGTAGGGCAGTTTTACCTATGGTTAATTGCACCTGGATGGTCTCCGATGCTTCGTGCGTTGCCACTAACCTGGAGGTGTGTGTATCCTTTATGAATATGGATACTCCCCCTCCTTTTGTGGTTCGGTCTGGATTTTGAGGCTGGAACGCATGATATGAGGTATAACCTGATAGTGCTGGGGTGCTCTCAGGAGCCTTGAACCAGGTTTCAGTCACAGCACAGACATTGATGTTCTCCATACTGAGGAGGGCTTCGAGGGCGTGCATCTTGAGGTTTAGACTTCTGGCATTGAGCAGTATTACCCTTAGTTTTTCTCCACTTTTGTTTTCTAGGGCGGTAGGTTTATCATTTGAGCCTTGCCTAAAAAAGGCGCTATGGGGGTGGCAAGAGCCTTTGCCAATATCCGGAAGCCCAGGGGTGACAGGTGGAAGCCGTCCCTTGCAAAGCAGCGTGGCTTGTCAAGCATGTCATCCCAGGCAGACAGACATTGGATCCCCTTAGAATGACACCAGTAATTAAGCCAATTATTAAAGCTGATCATTTTGTCTCTGTATTGTGGCATCATTCTTGGTGAGGGTAGGATACTGCTCAGGGTCAGGGTCATACCGGCCTGGGCTACATAATCTGAGAGCTCCTCTATGTCTCTTTTCATGTAGTCCAGGGAGGTATGTCTCAGGTCGTTCACACCGGCATGGACAATGACTGAGTCATACTTGTACTTGCTGTGGAGTGACCTGAGTGCTTGTGTTATGTGGCGGATTCTAGCGCCTGACAGGCAGCTTACTGTGATCTTTTCCTTGTTCAGTCTGGTGAGTGGGACATCAGTGTGTCTGACTATGGAGTCACCTATAACAAGTGTGTCTGGCATTGTGTTTGGCCTTAAGGGCTGTGACTGTTTAGCACACTGACTTTGAGAACTATGTGTTGCATGTCTTATGTCTTGAGGTGGCAGTTGCTTGGGTGTCTGCTTTGGAGGCCTCTGTAGTTTTGGTAGATTTTTGATCAGTGCCTCCGAGTATGTCTTTGTGTGTTTATGTGTTTGTTTTGCAGTTGTGATAGTTCTATGTGAAACTGGGTTTGTGGTGTGCGTGGTTTCCTTCTCCTCCTGTCTGGTCTTGCCAGTCCTGAGTTGAGAGAGCTCAGCCTCCAGTTTGGCTATATAGTTGCATCTCTCACATGTATTTGTGTTTTGTGGGAGAAGGAGTGGGTTGTCTGTGTACATGAGGCAATTGTAACATTGCCTCAAGATGCCCAGATTCACCAGCTGAACAGGAGAGGACGCTAGCAACTGATCGACATGCTAGAAAAAGTGAAAAAGTTTGCTGTGTAACTGAGTCAGAAGGGACCTATAGGGAAATGGGTACTCAAGGGGATTCTAGGCTAATGTAGTACTTTGTTTAGTATATAAGTACTTTACCTATATAAAAATGCTTTAGGAGCAATTGCTGAGCTTTTGAGATAGAGAATAGACTGTTTAGATTGCAAGTAGAGAAGTTCTAAGGGAAAAATTGAAGAGCAGACTTTACGGAGCCAGAAATAGTTTAACCTTGTTTAACCGGCGCTGCTCGATGGTGCTCTATGGGCAACTCCGCGCTAAATCACGCAAAAGCACGCTAAAGCGGGCTTTATTACAGGGGGATGAAAAGAGCTAGGAATTGACCCAAAATGGCCAATAGACTACAAGTTTCTGGCCAGAACCACTCCTCTAGGGACAAATAGGCTGCTCAGTGCTCCCCACTCCCACTGGTGAACAAAGACACTTCCTTTTATCCAAATAAGGATATGGAATATAACAGGAACCAAGACAAAGCCCAGAGATCAGCAAACTCTGAAGACTGGACTATTCTAGTTCAGTAAGGTGGGAAAACAAGATTTTTTTTTTGTTTTTGTCTTTTTTGCAGAAAACAGAGGAAAAACAGACAGTAAATGCTATAAATGCTTTTAAACGGATAGCGCACTTGAGTTTGTTAGCCTACAGGTAAAATTAAGCAACAAATAACTTTTTAAAAGTGCAAAACAGTTAATCAACACAAAAACAGTTTAAATAGAATGCAGAGCTGTATAAACAGGCGAAAATGCAGTCGCTAAGCAGTAAATAATCAAAAAGCCAGAAAAAAATACTTAAATCAGGAAAACGTCACTCTTTTGCTCTCTGCTGCTTGTAGAACTCTGCAGAACACCACGAGGAGCGGTGCTGAGTTGAATACAAGTGAAAAAGCACGCTAAAGCGGGCTTTATTACAGGGGGCTGAAAAGAGCTAGGAATTGACCCAAAATGGCCAATAGACTACAAGTTTCTGGCTGGAACCACTCCTCTAGGGACAAATAGGCTGCTCAGTGCTCCCCACTCCCACTGGTGAACAAAGACGCTTCCTTTTATCCAAATAAGGATATGGAATAGCACAGGAACCAAGACAAAGCCCAGAGATCAGCAAACTCTGAAGACTGGACTATTCTAGTTCAGTAAGGCGGGAAAACAAGATTTTTTTTTTGTTTTTGTCTTTTTTGCAGAAAACAGAGGAAAAACAGAGAGTAAATGCTATAAATGCTTTTAAACGGCTAGCACACTTGAGTTTGTTAGCCTACAGGTAAAATTAAGCAACAAATAACTTTTTAAAAGTGCAAAACAGTTAATCAACACAAAAACAGTTTAAATAGAATGCGGAGCTGTATAAACAGGCGAAAATGCAGTCGCTAAGCAGTAAATAATCAAAAAGCCAGAAAAAATACTTAAATCAGGAAAAAGTCACTCTTTTGCTCTCTGCTGCTTGTAGAACTCTGCAGGACACCACGAGGAGCGGTGCTGAGTTGAATACAAGCGAAAAAGCACGCTAAAGCGGGCTTTATTACAGGGGCTGAAAAGAGCTAGGAATTGACCCAAAATGGCCAATAGACTACAAGTTTCTGGCTGGAACCACTCCTCTAGGGACAAATAGGCTGCTCAGTGCTCCCCACTCCCACTGGTGAACAAAGACGCTTCCTTTTATCCAAATAAGGATATGGAATAGCACAGGAACCAAGACAAAGCCAAGAGATCAGCAAACTCTGAAGACTGGACTATTCTAGTTCAGTAAGGCGGGAAAACAAGATTTTTTTTGTTTCTTTTTTCAGAAAACAGAGGAAAAACATACAGTAAATGCTATAAATGCTTTTAAGCGGCTAGCGCACTTGAGTGTGTTAGCCTACAGGTAAAATTAAGCAACAAATAACTTTTTAAAAGTGCAAAACAGTTAATCAACACAAAAACAGTTTAAATAGAATGCAGAGCTGTATAAACAGGCGAAAATGCAGTCGTTAAGCAGTAAATAATCAAAAAGCCAGAAAAAATACTTAAATCAGTTATAGCAAATACAGTTATAACAAATGCTCTGAAATATACTGTATATTTCCAAAATGTTTGAGAAGGACAGTCAGAACACAAGAAGGTTCAGGCGAAAGAGAAAAAAAAGAAAAAGTTTTGTTTTACTTTTTGAAAGGGAAAAAGGAGGAACAGAAGGCCTTATCAAATGTTCTCTCTGTATTAGGCAGAATGAGCTAATGACACTAGACTGGGAGGTATGTCACAGTAGGGGCAGGCAACTGCAAAGCCACCAAGTATAAGAGCAAGACACCAACAGGGAGGGAGGGTGGGACGAAATAGCCTACAGACAGCAAGCACTACAGAGACAAATGAAAGTTTTTAATCAGATAAGGATTTGTGAAGATACTGAATAGACAAAGTGCTTTATATATATTAAATTTTAAAAACAGTAATCTGTAAAAATAATAAAAAAAAAAATCAAGATACTTATATTTCCAGCTCAGTTGCGGTAAACAACTTCTCCAGTCTTGTAAAGACAGAAACCCTATCAAAGTTAGGGCTTAAAAACCAGAACCACTTCTTCTTTTTTTTTTTTTTTACAAGAACACAAAAGAACCAGCCCCCACTAGTCAAAAGATAATTACACAGAGGAAATGTTTCAGTTTACACAATAGCCTACAGACAGCAAGCACTAGAGAGACAAATGAAAGTTTTTAAACAGATAAGGATTTGTGAAGATACTGAATAGACAAAGTGCTTTATATATATTAATTTTTTTTTTTCTCAAAAATTTTTTAATTATATAAATAGCAAGACAATTAAAAGATTATACATAACAAGAAGGCATAAATGAACATATAACGATTCATCTAGTGATAACAACCTTCATGAGATTTTGATAAGTTATTTAGAAATAAAACATACACCATATGTACACTATATACAAGTTAGGCAACCTGAGAGAAAAAAAAAATATTTAACATTAACTATTTAATATGTTTAGAACCTTTTCTAACACAACCTTTCTAATAGCTTTTTTTTTTGGACTTCCACCTAAGTATCTTTGAGCATCAATAAATTTAAAAACCATTTTCTGGAAAGTAACCCATTTTAATTTAGAACGATCAATCCAATTTTGTATTATATAAAGTTTTAGTAATGAGCAAATAAAAATGATAACATGAATATCAACTTTTGAAAGATGAATCAATGGAATATGTAGAATAGCAAATTCCCACGTCAACGTGGATTTTGATATCCCATTTTCTGCAGTCTGACTTTCAAAGATGTCCACAATCTGTGAGAAAAATGACAATACCACAGAATATGAAGGAGGTCTGCTTGGGGATGAGAACAGCATGAACACGAAGGGGACTTATTTGGGTTAAATTTGTTTAATTTGATTGGGGTAAAGTAGGCATCATTATTAATCATTAATTGTGTGTATGCTAATTTTTAAAAGGGATAAATTCCTTAGTGTGTCTAATAGCCAGGACTTTCTGAGATTCTGACAATTGGGAATTATAATTCAACCAAACATTAGATAAAAGACAGTTGTGGTCCATCATTAAAGAATTAATTAATTTATATGAGTTTGAGAGCATTTTATCAGATGATGAAAGTATTTTGATAATCGTGTTAAGGTTTTTCAATTGTGAGTCTATGGGGACCAGAGATACAAATTTGTTTTAATTATTGCTCTTAGTTGTGTAAGAATTGGTGAGTAATTCCAGTTTACTTTCAATAACTTATGCCAGTCAGATAAAGGCAAGTCAAGATATTTCAAAACATCTCCTACTTTTAGATTTTTAATTAAAGGATAGTTTGTTAAGTTCAAAAGTTTATTGTCCAATAATATATTTGGGTTTAGATGAATTGGCTGAACATGGTGCAAGATCTTTTCTAGTTTACACATTTTGAGTAAGGTTTGGAAATCTCTAATCTTTTGTTTAAATACTGTAGATATATTTTTAATAAATAAACTATCCAGAGAGATAAAGGAATAGCTTCAGGATTTAAATTATTAGAAATGACATAATTATACCATAATTTTATCCATAAAGAGTGATTTGGATAAGAAGTGTTATTGAATTTAGAGATAGTAAGAAGTTTATTGGATGAGACAATCAAATAATAGAGATAAAGATTAGGTAAACCCAAACCTCCCTTGTCCTTCGAAAATGCCAATCTAGAATAGGAAATTCTAACAGATTTAGGGAACCATATGAATTTTGCCAAAGCTTTATTTACAGACTCAAAAAAATTTTTTGAAATTATCTGATCAGATGATGAGAATTGGTAAAGAAATTTAGGCAGAATATTCATTTTAATAATGGCCACCCTTGAAAGAAATGAAAGGTTTAGATGCTTCCATCTGTCCATATCAGACAATACAGAGTTCCATACTTTATTAATATTATTTTGAAAGGAAGATTTATTATTGTGTTCTAAATTGATTCCTAAATATTTTATATTATAAGTAAACTGAAAATGATCGTCTGGAAACAAAAAAGATTTGTGTGCTAAATGATTTAAGGGAAAAATATGAGTTTTTGTAGAATTTAAAAGATAGTTGGAAACCAAAGAAAAATAATCAATAGAATTCATTATTTTTCTGTAATCAGATAATGGAGTTTGAAAGTAGATTACTAAATCATCCATAAAAGCAGAGAAATAAATATTAGTATTAAGAATTCTAGGGATGTTATGAAAAGTATTTTGAGTAATAAACAATAGCAAAGGTTCTAAGTAAATGTTGAAAAGAAAAGGGGACAATGGACAACCCTGTCTTGTTCCTTTAGTGATCTTTATCGAGCAGAAAATTGACCATTAATGTATAGTCTAGTAAACATATTCTTGTATAAAACTTTTAAAAATTTATAAAGAATAAGGAATATTAAAACATAACATAGTTTGAAATAGAAAGTTCCAACATACTCTGTCAAAGGCATTTGATGCATCTATAATCAAAGCATATATAGGGTTTGGATTTTTCTTAATGAGATGAAGTATAGTCTCTAAAGATAGAGTATTATCCCAAGCATGTCTCTGAGAAATAAAACCTGATTGATCTGACGAGATAATTGAGGGTAAAATCCGTTTCAATCTGTTAGCCAGAATAGATGACAGAATCTTAATATCCACGTTAATTAAAGAAATGGGTCTATAATTTACTGGGTCAGATTTATCTTTATTATTTTTAGAATTAGAATGGTTTTGGATGTGTTCCAATGAATATCTGAGATATCATTAACTCTTATATGATTGTAAACTTTAAATGGAAAGGGAAGAACTACCAATTTGAAAGTTTTGAAAAATTCTGGAGTAAAACCATCAGGTCCCGGAGATTTACCCAATTTAAGATTATCTATTGAATCCGAGATTTCTTGTACCGATATAGGGGTAGAAAGTAGTTTTTGCTGATTATCATTAAGTTTAGGGAACTGCAAAGAGTCTAAAAAGAGTTTTGAATGATTATCTTTAACAGAATTAGAAGAACCTGAATATAACTCAGTGTAAAGAGAGGTGAAAAGTTGAATAATCTCTTCATCAGTATTATATAATCTGTTATTATAAGATAAAGATGTAATATTTGGATTTCTGAAATTAACTTTAATAATTCTCGCTAACAATTTAGATGGAAACTGGGCCCACTCTGAATATGAAGCAAGTAGCTTTTGTTCAGCTAAGGAGAGGTTATTTTGGTGAAGCAGAATTAAATCTTTCTGACAATCAAAAATTTGTTTTTCTAAAGTAGCATCATAGTTCAGACTAAGATGATTTTCCAACGAAGAAATTCTTGATTTTAAGAATTCCTCTTTCTTAAAGTATTGTTTTTTTGAAAAAAGCAGCTTTACTAATAAATAAACCTCTTAATCTTGCTTTACATGCAGCCCGTTGTATGTCATAAGGAATGTCTGATGATTCAAGACTATTCACCATTTCATTTAGGATTTCTGAAGCTTGTTTGCAAATATCTTCATTTGACAATAAGTTATTATTTAAGGTCCACTTATTAAACATAGTTTTATTTTTGATACTGGGTTTTATGTTCAATTTTAGTGAAATTCTTGAGTGATCCGAAAAGAATCTGGGTTCTGTAGTAAAGTCCACAATATATTTTGAAATATAATCTGAAATTAGAAAGAAGTCTAATCTGGACCACGAATGATAGCACTTAGAATAATAAGTATATATATCATTCTTGTTTATATTTTTAACAGTGCGGAGGGGATCTATTAAATTATATTCTGTCATCAAATCATTTATAGCCAGAGTAAATTGAAGATTATAGGTGACAGTGGAGCGGGAACGATCAATTACAGGGTTTATAACTGCATTCCAGTCACCACCCACTATAATATGATGATCCTTATAGGATGCAAGAATATTGTACATTTTTAAAATGAACAAATGTTGTGAATTACATGGGCCATATAGATTTAAAATTAATAAGGGTTTGTCCAAACCAGCAATAGAAGCGGTAAATAAGCACCACCTCCCTCATCATCAAATTTCTCATCAATAATATTCCCAATGAATTTTGTTTAATGATTATAGCTACATCTCTGGAGTTAGATGAGTCACCTGAAGCTATAATCTTTTGATCCATTTTTTTAACTCTTTATTCCAATCAATACGTGAAATATGGGTCTCTTGAATAAAACAAATGTTAGCCTGTGATTTAAAGATCATATGAAATAATAGTGACTTTTTCGCTTTATCTTGAATGCCTCTAACATTCCAAGAATCTAAAATTATGTCAACAGGCATATTCTACAAGTATAATCATTATTGATGCTATAAAAGTGAACTCAAGGTGCAAATCCAACACAACATTAAAAAGAAGAAGAAAAAATAAAAGAAAAACAGTCTTTAAGTATTCAAGCAAGTCATCAAATAACATTTGTTGAAAAAAAAAGAAAAAGGTTTTTAAGAACCATGAAATGTATAATAATAACCTTTATCCTAACCCTAGTGCCTACCCACCAATCCCCTGTGATAAAGGAAGAGCAGAAGAACATGAAAAACATTGTAATTATAGATAATAATAACCTCAAGTTAGAATACAAATTACTCAAAGGAAGCCTAACATAACATAAAGTCCGAGTAATACTACTAAAAATATATACAAAATTAACTAATTTCAAGACGTCCAACATGCTTAATCCCTACTTCTAATACTAATCTAAAGCTCCTATCCTTAAATTGAAATTTATAGTGATTAAATGTATTTCCTCAAGTATTTCAAGAGAAAGAGAAACAAGTAAATAATAAATAAATCACACTCTGCTTAACTAGAACACTCTATCATAAGAAGTAATACAATTGAAACTGAAAGATATGTAAGATAACATATATAAGTATAACAAAACCAACTGATAACATTATAATATAAGTAAATAAGCATAGCATTACTGAACTAAAGATAATAGTCATGCACTATCTACTGAACCTTCTTTAGTACTTTAGTGATAATTTCATTAATCAACATGACCATTAGTATGATAAAAGCACTAATACCTGTAGAATGAGTATTTAGTTATAGTTCAAATAAAGCAAAAAACAACTACCAAGCAACCATATCTCAAAATGAAAAACAATTCAGTCTGGAGATGCATCTATTAACTAGATAATAATAGTACAGGAACTATTCAAAATGAAATATTATAAGCTGTAAGGTTTTAACACTAGTTAATATACATGAATAAAGTATAATTATATTATTAAATAGTAACTTAAACAGCATCATATATATTGGACTGAATGTACAACAATGTGCATACATATAATTTTAAATCTACTTTTGAATATTTTACTAATGACTCTGTTAGGTTATATAGCCATACTATTCTTCTAAGCTATAGATGTAACATGGCAAAACAGCATGAAAAGACAAGGCTTTTAAAGTAAACATTTTGAAAATCTAATTAAAACAGAAACAAGCAAGCTAAATGCAGTAAATCTAAGGGCTTAAATATATACATGTAGATTCAGCTAATCATATTAAAGATAGTTATTTCAAACCTTTCAAATAAGTAAAGGCTTTCTTAAACATAAACTACTAATCATAAATATCACATCCAGCCTCTGAGAAGAGAGAGAGCAGAGAATAGAAAGAACATGAAACTTTCATATGAACAGGTATACTTTGTAACACTTGTCAAATTAAACATTTCAGTATAATATAAAATATTGTGTGAAAAAATATTCTGAATAGGAAAATATGTTCATTTCTTTACACATCCTTTAGAATTTTAATATATAAAACTAACCTGTTCATTTGTTTCCAGAAACATTTTCACTCTGCTTTATGAAAGTAGCAGCTTGCTTTGAAGTCATGCAGACACACTAAAAGTCACTGAATATATTATGTGACATGAATCTGTTTAAATTTAAAAAGCAACCTTCATTTATGAACAGAAAACACTTTAAATAATAGTCAGATCTATTAAAAAGTTAGTGGTATTGAATACTTGTTGAAAACAAGCAGACTTGTGTATTTGAAACTGTCCTTCTTTCCTCACAAATGATGACATCACCATCCATCTCAGAGAGACTGTAGTGTGCGCATGTTCATGCAGAGCATCAGCTGGAACTCTGAGGGGAAGATTTTCTTGCTAGAATGTTGAGATGGAATGTTTTTCCCTCCAAAAATCATTTAGCTTACACAGAAGGCTGTAACTCCAAAGCTTGTAGTAAAATTAACATATTATCTATTTACACAGCAAGCATATGTGAGAGAAAGAGAAAAAAGTAAATACAGGAATTTAAATGCTTCTATTAATCCACACAAATCTAACAAGCATATATCCTGTCACTGCACACTGTCACACCAAATCCATCATGTGTAAATTACATGACAAGTTCTTAAGGTAATATAATTATGTCACACCAGAATTACAAATCATGTAACACAAATACTGTCATATTAAAGAAAAGAAAAGATCAAACCTTGTTGTAGTTCTTAAACAGTAGAATATTAAGATACAGTGTCAGGAAGCTTTTTAAATGTTTTAAGAAAAATGTCTTTTGCATCTTTAGGATCTGAACATACAAATCTTTTGTCATTAGCTGTGAAAGACAAGGTATTAGGATATGCCATTCGAAATCTAATCCCTCTTTTTATCAAGTCAGCACAATAGGGGGCTAGTTTTTGTCTATTTAATTTGATCTATGCAGGAAGATCTTGGGAAAATGATAGTTTGTGAGACTTCCATATGAATTGTTTCTTTGTTTTAGCAGTTTCTAGGATCTGGAAAGTGTCTTGAAAGTTTAGTAACTTAGTATAAATTAACCTTGGTGTGGAAGAATCTTGCTTTGTACGCAGTGCTCTGTGTGCTCTCTCTACAATTATAGATTTTGAAGAAGCTTCACAATTTAACAGTGTTTCAAAGATATTTTTAGTCACAGATAACAAGTTTTATTGTCATAAGATTCAGGTAAACCACGAATAATGATGTTATTTCTTCGACTCCTGGCTTCCAGATCCAATATTTTAGCTTGTAAATCTGAAACAGTTTTATCTCTAGATTTAAAGTCACTTTCCAATAAGTCTTTTTAACCTCCAAAGCTAAGATTTTATTTTCAATAGTAACAATACTATCGTTTATTTGCTTTAAAGATTTACTAAAGTCTGTAAACTGTTCTGAAAAGTTTTGTATAGCACTTTGGATTGGTTTTAATGCTATTTTTAGTTCTTCTAAAAGGAAATGTGAGCCATTTAAATCTTTATTACTTACATTAAAAGTTTCTGTAGGTTGTCTAGTTGATTTCAGTCTTTTTGAACCTGAATCTTTTTCAGGAGAGAGCATTGAAGTATATTTGGCCTTTGTAGGCTGAGTCTCCATGGAGTCAGATTTTGTAGCCATGCCCAGAAATGGAATGCAGTTAACAGGATACCAGGAACAAGGAACAGACTGGAGCAGTAGGAGTCCCAGCAGCAGAGAGACCAAGAATGTTCTGAGGTAAAATAAATCCCAGGATAATAATTCCAGAAGAAAAAATAATCCAAATGCATAGAAAAAGATTTATAAAATCTTTTAGTATAAAAATTTGAGGAAAAAGGTTGATGTAAAGTTGTAAAAAAAAACAAAAGTTAAATAGCTGTGAGGAGCTCAGAGAGTAAGGACTAGACTAGTCGGCAGCCATCTTGGAATCCTCATATATATTAAATTTTAAAAACAGTAATCTGTAAAAATAATAAAAAAAAATCAAGATACTTATATTTCCAGCTCAGTTGCGGTCAACAACTTCTCCAGTCATCACAGACTACATGCCACAATTGCTTGAGAATGTTTGCAACAATCCTTGAAAACTCTAAATATCTAGAAACAAAAAATATTTGTTCTTGTTCTGAAGTCACTAATGGTCGGTCTCAATGACCACCTCCCATGAAACTCTTCCCTTTAGATAACCTACATTTGATACTTTGAAGTGTGGTCTTGTCATAACCTTGAGATGAAAGTCTATCAAAAACTTCATTAAACACTTCATCCCATAAATTCGGGTCTGAAGTGTCCCTATGAATTCTCTTGAATTCACCTTCGGGTAAGGCCTTGATCAAATGAGGGGGGTGCTTGCTGCTTACATGCAAAAAATTATTAACCGCAGTGGATTTTCTAAAAGGTCTGTGTTGTACTAAATTGTCTTTTCCTATATAGAATTCAACATCCAAAAATGGAGTACTACTGTGTGAAAATTCAAAAGTGAATTTCAACCCATGTGGATTACTATTCATGTAATCCATAAAGTTATCAAACAAAGAAACATCACCTTTGCAAATAAAAATAAGATTGTCAATGTAACGTTTATAAAAAACAACATTATTGACAAAAAAGTATTTTGGAACATAAACTCCTTCTCAAATTCACCCATATATATATTACTACGTATGTGGGAGTAAACGCTGCTTCCATAGCTGTCCCTTTGACTTGAAGGAAAAATTCCTTCTTCCACATAAAATAATTATGCGTTAAGCTATATTCCAACAGGGACAACAAAAACATAGTATGTGGTCCTTCACCCATCATTTTGTTCATGGCCTCTAAGCCCCACCTTTTATCTATATTAGTGTATAAAGAAGAGACATCACCCGTTGCCCGATAGTAGTTCTCTTTCCACTCCATTCCACGCAATGCTTTACAAACATTATCAGTGTTCCTTACATGTGAGCATACTTTAATAAGATATTTTTTACGGTGAAAATCTAAAAATTTATTCACTCTTTCATCTTTTTTTCTGATTTTTGGTATCGTGAACCTTGGATTTGCTGTTTTTCTATCGTGGTTGTGTTACATCTATGGTGACATTCAACTCAGATTTATAGAGTACAGCCACCCCACCCCCTTCCTCGAAGCACGATCCAGCCTGTGTATGTTGTACCCAGGTGGTAGCACTTCATTGTCTTTAGTGTTAGATTTTAACCATGTTTCAGATAAACAGAGAATCTCAGGGGAGTGGACATCCAGAAGTGCATGCAATTCATGTGCCTTGTTATTAATGCTTCTAATATTGAGATGACAGACTAGGAGAGAGTTAGTTGGCCTATTAATTGTAGGTTTGTAGCTTAGATTGCAAGTAGAGGGGGTATGTGTATCTGAAGTGAGTGGGCCAGGGTTGGGGTGAATATCACCACCAAGTATTAGGTTGAGTCTATACTTGGTGATGAACTTCAGGAATTTGTTTATTAGTTTGTGGTAGTGTTTGGCATTCCCCAATTATATAACTATTCTGTCAGTTATTCCATAAAATAAAATAAGCATTACAGACATCTGATATTCTGAACATCTGACTAATTGAAGGGTTCTCATATACATATATATATATATATATATATATATATATATATAGGTCTAGTTTGAAATATCTAAAGCCCATAACATCTAATTTCATAACATTGAGACCAGAACAGCTAAAACCCAAAACATCAAAAACCCATAACATCAAATTTCATAACATCTAACATTACAAATCACAAGAAAATAACATCCCCTCCACATATAAAAACACCAAACTACCAAACACACATTTACTAAGTTTATGCAGCGGGGCAAGCCCCCCTGCACCCCCATGCCCCCCATAAATTAAATATACCAACTCCAAGATCACACTACAGTGGGAAAAAGTTAATTTCCTAACCCCACTGCATCAAGTCTCCCTGCAGAAACGTAGTAAAAAGTGTGTTTGGTAGTTTGGTGTCATTATATGTGGAAGGGATGTTATTTTCATGTGATTTGTACTGTTAGATGTTATGAAATTCAGTGTTATGGGTTTTAGATGTTTTGAAGGGGACTCATATATATATATATATATATATATGGTTCCCTATGAAACCA
This sequence comes from Protopterus annectens, assembly GCF_019279795.1. Lineage (NCBI taxonomy): Eukaryota > Metazoa > Chordata > Ceratodontiformes > Protopteridae > Protopterus > Protopterus annectens. The sequence goes on from NC_056730.1 coordinate 953,060,621, forward strand.
TCGAAGTTACACTACATCGAGAATGACTACATCGAGACTAGACCATCGAAAGTACATAACAGCGAAAACAGAAATCGTCGACATTTAAAACACCGAACACCATAACACCGACACACGGAACGTAAACAACACACTACACTACATAGAATACACACTAGCCCTGACCCAAACCCTAACCCTAAGGTCCGACACTATCGCACACTTCACCTACCTGCACCCTAACCCTAACTCACTTACCCACCCCTAGCCCAAGCTCCGACACTATCGCACACTTCACCTACCTGCACCCTAACCCTAACTCACTTACCCACCCCTAGCCCAAGCTCCGACACTATCGCACACTTCACCTACCTGCACCCTAACCCTAACTCACTTACCTGACCACTCCTACCTCCGTCACTGTCGCACACTTACCGGTCGCGTTAAACATACACCAGTGCTGTGACATTCCATTTTGACGCTTTGGAAGTCGACGATTTCCGTTTTCGATGGTTTGCAATTTCAATATGGAAGTCCCGATCTTCTCATTTTCGATGTAGTGTAACTTCGATGGTTTCATAGGGAACCATATATATATATATATATATATATATATATATATATATATATATGTATATATATATATATATATATATATATATATATATATATATGTACATACGAAAGAGGTCATAAAAAAAACTTGTTGCATGACTTTATATGGGTAGTGATTATTATAAAGTAGATCTGGCCACCATGAAATCTGAATATGATAACATCTCTGGGACACTTGAAACCCTTCATGACCAAGAACTAATGGGGAACAAGCCGCTTGAATTTGTATCTGTCTCCCATCTGCGAATATCTAGCTTCTTTGGAATTTCTAATTGCCACAAAAGCCTCACTGACCCTGTTTACAGACTGGTGGTTGCTAGAGGAGGTGCAATTTACTGAAATTAGCTCAGTCTGCCTTAATTCACCATTAAACCACTATCAGCAAGAACTAAATAATTTATTCTGGATGCCTTGGACTTTCTAAAGAAAATTAAGGATATCAACAAAATGGACAACACACTGCTATTGACAATAGTCATACAGCCCTTTATAAAGTCTTACCCCAGCAGTACTGTATTAAAGTCATCAAAGAGCCTCTCATTAAGGAAACTGGTACCCTTCAAGATGAAATTGATCTCATCACAAAACTCCTACATACAATAACTACTTTAAATTCAATGACCTGATTTACAAGCAAACAATGTGCATTTCTAGGGGAGCTATTTTGGACCCCAGTTTATCAAATGTAGCCCTCAGCAAATGGGAAGAAGAGACCATCTATAACTCAGAGTATTACAATGATACGGACTGCTACTGGTGCTTCATTTATGATAATTTTATTGTCTGGAACAGTAATGAAGGCAAACTATTATAATTTTTACAATTACATAGGGAATTCGAAAACTTTCCTAAAGTTTATCACATTATACAGCACTAATAGAGTAAATTTCTCGATTTGACAGTTAGTAAGGCAAATGAAGGGGGAGCCCCCCCCCCAGTGACAACCTTTACAGAAAGCCCACCAGGGTCAACATGCTCCTATATGTAAAGAGCATGCACCCTCACATCACTAAGCACAATGTCATCAAGTCCCAAAGCATGCGGATGGCAAGAGTCTCCAAACAAATAGAAGAATTCAGAGACAGCATCAACAGCCTCAAAAGGACTTCCTTAGGAGAGGATATGAAGCCAACATGCTATGTAGCATCCGTGAACTGATGAAGCCCCTGAAGCTTTCCAAGGACCTAGTTATCCTGGAACCACCAGTCAGACTAGACCTTGATTTCAGAGGGCTACCTACTGACCCAGACAAAGAAAACTGCAAATGTAGTATGGTTATCACATTTGCCCAGGACCACCTAACCACCACAAAAATCATGGAATCAAACTGAATCATCACTGAAAACAATAAACAGATCAGTAAGTCACTGGAACCTGGCCAATTTTCATTTTCAAAAAAGATAAGAGTATTAGAGCATTTATTGAGACACACATAGATAGAACATTGCAAACTGCTGTTTTTGTAAAGTGGATTCCCAAAACTGCAGTTTCTGCAAATATATGAGTGGGACAGATTGCATTACACGTACTTGCATTGGGAAGAAATTTCAAAGTAAAAAGATATATGACTTAAATTCAGAAATGGTTGTCTGCTACTTAAAATGTTTGAAATGCCCAGCCTACTACATGGATGAGATAATCAAAAATTTCAGATAAGAATTTCCAAGCACTTATCTGATATTTGTCACAATGTGACTAGCAGTGCTCTTAAAAATGACAGCCTAGATAATCCAGGACACAACAACTTTAATATTTATGTTTTAACCAACACAGATAAAACTTAACTTGATGCCAGTAAAAATGCATTGCTGCAAAAAAGAGAACTTGATTGACAAATTCCCTTAAATGCCAACATGAAAGCAGGACTCAGTGCAGGCTGCTCCATCAAGACTGTGCTACAATTAAGGAAAAGCAACCACAATCTTTTTTACTAATGAGGAAGGGAAACTATTTTATAATCTTCAGCTTAAGAACCATGCTCAATAACATGAAGGAAGAGACCTCAAAAGCATACCACCACAAACAGAGGGCAGTGATGATCTGTAGGGTTTCCAAAAAGCCAAAAGGTACACCTATCTAACATGTCAAAATTCCACTTTGGGGCAGCCACCTCTAAGTACTGGCAGCTGAATACAGGGACATGCTGGTCTTGTTGAAAAGGAATTGGCATTTTAAAAATTTTTTTTTTGTTACTGGACAGGATTTGTCATAGTCTAATTTTGCATCTTTCATTTGTGTTGCTTTTCATTTAAACGTTTTCTTGTACGATCCTTTTTTCTGTTTTTTATCTACTTCTGCAGCTAAATTAGTTTACACACAAAAAGACATAAGGAAGCTCACCAGTAGTTAGTGAAAGAAGTGTTGTTTCTGTCAGTGTTTAATGGCACAGAAAACACCTTTCTACCCTAAAACATCATGGTACTCTGACTGCAATAACTCCATAAGAGTGGGCACCATTCTTATGGCATAAATATTATTGGAAAGTTTTGATATGAAATGTCTCATATAAGTACATGCGAACCAATCTCTATTGCCTCATAAATGACTTAGCTCCTTGCTTACTTTCCAAAAGAAGCAAAAATAATGGAACTGATATTTTTTTATAAATAATAATGATTTGAAACAAGTTTGCATTAGTGTGTATTTGTTAAAGCTTTTGAAAACTGGGTGGAGGTGGGGAACTGGGGACAGCAGTGAGCCTAGAACTCTACATGAAATTAGGTGAACTTTTTTCCATCAACCTATCCCCACATATGCACACACTTCTACATGCAAATTAGGTTGATGTTTTCCAACAACCACACACTTACACACAATCACACCCTCCCCTTTGAGTCCAGTCTAGCTAATTGCCTACAGCCCGCTCCCCTGCTATAACATTTAAAAACTCTGTTGCTGCTGCTCGATCTGAAGAAGTCTTGTAAGTGAAAAAAGCACTCATCACGATTAACTTCAATAAAGATCTGAAAAAGGAGTCTTCTTTGCTGCAACATTTTCTTTTAACCTAAAGCTCAGGAAACGTACATTCTTCATTCATAATTGAAGTTTTGGTCATTGTTTATCATCTGAACTGGTACCATCTGGCATATCCTACTTCCACTTTTACATTTGTCTTGATAGACTTCCATGGTATCCCATGGTTTGGATTGCCAAGCTCAAGGTTTTTCACATTCCCAGAGACTATTTGATATGTGTGTGTGTGTGTGTGTGTGTGTGTGTGTGTGTGTGTGTGTGTGTGTGTGTGTGTGTGTGTGTGTGTGTGTGTATATATATATATATATATATATATATATGTGTGTGTGTGTGTGTGTGTGTGTGTGTGTGTGTGTGTGTGTGTGTGTGTGTGCAAAAATGTGTGTATGTATATATGTAGGGTCACTTCACTTTGTCAGATCATCAGCTCATCAATAGACTGAAAGCTTGAAAATTTCATCAAAAGTACTCTTTCTTAAGTGCTGGAGATGTTAAAATAAGGAAGACTGAGTGGTTGTGGGTAAGGTATGTGTGGATTTCAAATTTTAATGCCAAAATATTTGGATATAATTAAGGTTCTGGCATTAGGGGTGAGAGTATATACACAAGTGTTTGTGGGTTAGGGTTACAGTAAGGGCTAGGGAGAAGGGTAGTGTTTTTCATGTGTGATACTGTATGGCATGTCTGAGTGTCCTGTGCAATGTTAGGGTTACAGCAGTGATGTTGCTAAGGTAAGGAGTACAGTTGGGATTAGGGACAGCTGCAAGTTTAGAGTAATGGGTAGCCCACATTTTTATGGTGACATGGGGGTGAAGCTGTATCTATTGACTATAGTGATGTATTACCTAAAATAAGGAGGAAAGAAACAGCTTCAGTAAAGTTTATCTATTCACATGGCACCATCCAAAAGCTTTACTAAACTCTCTCCCGTATGATCAACTAGTTAAAGCAAAACTATTCAGCTCTAGAAAACAGGATTTTGAAGCAGAAGTAAAATACTTATATAAAAATAAAATACAAGGGGATATAGTATAGATCTATCAAGACAGACTACAGAGATTACTATTAACATTCCCAAAATAAAGGGCGGGAGGAAGGAACAAATAACATTATCAACTAAAATATCATTTTTACTGACATGGTTCTCTTATGTATATTTACTTATAGTTTTTGAAAATATAACATGATTGAGGTGAGAAATAGGAAGTGTAATTTTTTATTAAGTGATGATTTTTTAAGAAAATTTCTTCTAGTGATGATGTTTTGAGGACATTTTTTCCAGAACTGCTTAGGTTTATATGTAGGAAATATATATATATATATATTTGACAAAATTAATACATAGTAGTTGCTCTCCAAACATTTTAAAGAGTAAGGTAAGGGTATGTTGTTATAAGTGTGGTCATTGTGAAGTTTGTAACTTTATGCAGATAGGTCAATGGTGTGGTGCTAAGGGGAGATATGATAGATATCAGTATGCATCATGTCAATGTTGTTGGGAAAACAAAGTGTAAAATTAGAATGTTAGAAGATTTAGGTGATATTAGACATCAGAATCCTATTAGCCATCTAGCTAGACATTTTTTTGAAGATGAAACAAAAATTAACTCATTTTAATTTTTTATATTATTACATAAATCTGATTATAGATTCAAAGATTCACAGATGTTTACTAGGCTAATGAGCTCACATGGGGTAATTGGCTAGACTCAAAATGGCCCACAAGGGCAGTTAGCCAAGCACTAGTCTAAGAACCCAATCTATGAACAAGGGCCTTTTTAGCCCAACCTTGCATCCCAAATCTCTAACAAGTTCTGGCACCCTTGTTAAGTGTAAGCAGGGGCTTGGGAGATGAAACATTTATTAGCAGGGGTATGGTGGATGAACCATTTACAGGCTGCCTGTGTCCGTTAGAAACATAGATGCCAAACCAGAGATGAATTTCCTGTTCTGAATCCAATTGCTGAAGTTACACTTGAATTAGTTTAGGGAGGAACTCTGCTTCACAACAATGGGAAGCCTGTTCCAGAGAAGGGGTAGTCACTGAGATACATACCTGCCTCTCCAACAGGTCCTATTTATATCACAATCAAGGTTTAAGCCTTTAGAACATAATTCTGGTGTGTTTGTTTTGCAGATATGCAGGAGGTCCATCAGGGTGGGGTCTGACAATGCCTTGTATGCCAGGCATAGTTCTCATATTAACAGCCTGCAGGAGACAGAATACATGGACAGGGCCATCAGGTGGCCTGCATAAGACTTATTACTTACACCTTGTATTCTTTTAGAGAGGAACCTCTGTGGATGTTCCAATTTTTGGATATTCCTTGTTAGGTACATACCAAACAGGACATTATATTCAATGATAGGTTTAATAAATGCTGAATAGAGTGGAACAATGACTTCCTTGGATCTAGATGCTATACCTGGGTTTATAAGTTGCATGACATAGAATGATTTCCTCTCTACTGTAGACACATGATGGTCAATGGCTAGATTACTATCTGTGTGTGTCCCCAAGTCTCTGACTACTGAGTCAACTCTTAGAGGTGTGTTGTCAATATAATAGTTATCAGGGATGAATGACTTCATGAATGATACTATTAAGCATTTCTTGACATTTACTCCATGGTTTTGACACCAGTTATTTGTCTATGTCAGTCCTTCCTGGAGAACATTTGTGTTGGTGAGGGAATTCTATGACTGCTCCTAATTTGCACTCATCTGCAAATTTAGTCAGTCAGAGATCACTGACACTGGTCTTGACTGCAGAGAAGTAAATGCAGAAAAAGGAGTGGTCCCAGGACTGATCCCTGAGGGACTCCATTTGTGAGTGGCCTCTTTATAGATGTGGACTCCTCAGTTCTAACCTCCTGGGTCATGCCTGTGAGCCAGCTGGCTATCTACTGGGTGACATAAAGGTTAATACCTAACCTCTTGAGTTTGTCAACAATGCTTGAGTAGTGTATTGTGACAAATGCCTATGCCAGGTCAATGTAGGCAGTGTGAACCATTTTGCCTTCATCCATTACTTTGCTGACCTTCTCAAAGAAGTCCACCAAGTTGAGTAGACATGACCTGTCCTTAACAAAACCAAATTGGTTTGGATCTAGTGTTTGGAGGTTTCCTATATTATTACTGGTAATTTCTATAATAATTCTTTTCATGGCTTTACATATTAGACTAGTGAGACATATGGATTTGTAGTTTCCAGGGTCAGTAGATGGCTCACCTTTGTGCAGAGGGATGACTGTTGCTGTTCGCCATTTGAGAGGCATGAAGCCTGTCTGGAGGCTACAACTAAATAGCAATTTCAGGGGGGTTGATTGGTCATGTTTCATGTTATTTACAAGGCACCCTGGGATATCTTCTTGGCCCACTGATGCTGTGTTCTTGGCCTTAGAGAGGGCATTAAAAATCTGTCCCCTTGTGATAGCAGGGGGGTTATACTTGATAGTATTTCCTGAGGGAAAATTGAGAGAGAGAGAGAGACAGGGGTAAAACTGAAGCTGAATTTGTCAACCAGTAGGTTTGCTATATCCTCTCGCTCAGTATAGGTGGCTTCATTAACAATGAGCTCCGCACACAATTGTGTATTGCCTTTGAGGTTGCAGACATAGCTAAAGAATACCTTGTGGTTGTCTGTGATGTGGGAGTCCAAATTTACCTCAAATGTGGCTTTGGTAGACTTCATTTTCCTCTGATTTGTTTGTTTAGCTTGATGTGAGTGCTTTTATCCCGCTAAGTGATGCACCTCCTAAGTTTTGCCATGATTTTTTCCTTCTGTTATACAGCCTGTTGATGTGATTCCACCAGGGTGGCTTGTTTTTTGAGTTAGTTCTGTACTTCTTCCTCATGGGTATAGCTGCCTCCATGCAGCTATCAACATGCTTGTATACGGTTTCTATGAACAATTACATGAAGGTAGCACTGTTCTCAGGGTTTATGGGAGCTTGAAATTTTGCCAGGTTATCACATAATAGTAGGAAGTTAGCGTTAGAGTCGTTTCTGAATATTCCAGGGTTAGCTGTGTTTCTGGGTTTTAGTTTTGCTTCAAAGGAGACCACTCTGTGGTCTGATCTTACCAGAGAAGACATTACACCAGGGTGTGTGCAGCACTTTGTCATATTAGTGAGGACTGGTTCCAGTATGTTTGCACCCCTGGTTCGTATATTCACAATCTGATCCAGGGAGTTTGTGTTTATGAAATCCAGGAATCTCTGTGCCTGTACATTTGGCACTGTATATAATTCCCAGTTAATAGTGAGGTAATTAAAGTCACCCATGAATATGGTATTGAGTTGTGTGATGAGTGTTTCCAGTAAGTATAAATACATGTTATCTGTTTCCTGGGTCATAGTGGAGGACCTATAGCTTTCAGGGAAGTGATATGGGATGTTGCCTATGGTGATTTTAACATGGAGACCATGAAGTGCATTGTCCTGCTTGACCAGCCTTGAGGTATATGTATTTTTGATGTAAACTGAGACACCTCCACTTTTAGTTCCTGTCTGTGTAGTAGGTGGTCTAAATGTGTGGAAGGCATTATAGCTTTGCACTGCCGGTGTGCTCTCTGTGGATTTAAACCATGTCTCTGTGACTGTAGAGACATCAGCATTCTGTATAATGAGAAGAGCTTGTAAGGACTGGAGTTTTTTTTTTTAGACTCCCAGCATTGAGCAGTTACACCTTTAGATTTTCTTGGTTTTGATTTGCTATGCCAGAAGTACTTTCTGTTTGGCATTGCCTAAAAAAGGCACTATGAGGAGGACAATTTGTTAACTAATATTTGAAAGCCTATAGGGGAGAGGTGAAGGCCATCCCTGACAAATTACTGTGGTCAGTTGACCATCTCCTTCCCTGCTGACAAGTATTGCACTGCCTTAGAATGACAACAGAAACTAAGCCAATTATTAAAGTCAGTCACCTTCTGTTCATATTGTGGCATCATCCTTGGAGAAGGTAAAATGCTGATCAATGATAGGCTCTTACCAGTCTGGGGCACATATTTCGAGACCTCCATGATGTCTCTCTTCGTATAGTCTAGAGAGGTACATCTTAGGTCATTTATATCCACATGGGCTATGACTGTGTCATACTGGTACTTGTGGTCAAATGATCTGAGTGCATGTATAATGTGATGGACCCTTGCCCCTGATAAGCAACTGACTGTGACTTTCTCCTTACTCAGTCTTGTGTGAGGGACATCAGTGTGTCTCACAATGGAGTCTCCTATGACCAGAATGTTGTATTATGTGGTGGCTTGCCTTATGGGCTTAGAAGTGCAGGATCCATGAGATGTGGCTATATGGACTGAGGTGGGTGTTGTTTTGAAAGAGTACAATCTGGGCTGCTGAGGGTATTTGTTATGTGTACTTTGTCTAGGAGATCTTTGAGGTTTAGAAAGGTTACATTTAAGTGCCTCAGCATATGTGGGTATGTGTTTACTTTGAACTGTGTGAGATGGGTGCAGTGTGTGTACTACTGACAACTTGACTGACATTAGGAGTGCTTTTGTATGAGTGCTTTGCCTCCAGTGATATTGTGTAAATACATCTCTCATATACCATATCAGTTTGTTAGAGAATTAACTGGTTGTCAGTAAACATGAGGCAATTTCTACATTGCCTCAGCATGGCCATATCCACCAAGCTGGCAATGGAGATAGTGCTAAAGTTCATATCCATGGCAACAGTACCTTTTTTACTGATTAGATGGCTGAAGAGAGACTATAAAGTAATATCAAGAGTATCTGGTTTGCAACTCTGGGGAAGTACTTGACATTGCAAACTATTTGCCCTGTGGGCAACTAGGTATTGGTGAACTTTCAAGGGTGCATTTCAGGAAAAATGTCAACTCAAGCTGTCTGTGTCTATACAGGGCACTGACAAACACTTGAGGTGAAACTAATAAGTAGACCCTGACATTAAATAAAATTTAGTTTATTTTACTTTACATTGTTTGAATATTATTGGAAATGTTCTGATGTATAATCATGTCACAAAAGAATTTGGAGAAAGGAAAATGAATGGCCATAAAAATGCAATCACTGTATTTTAAAGGGATAGGTGTGAAATCTGTGAAAGTATGCAGCTGTTAGTATATGAACAGTTGATACCTGTATCCTGCTTACTCTTTGTTAGTCTTTCTTTGGTCATTTAGTAAAGAATTAATATAATCTGAGGCAATGTAATTACATATTTTGGGGAAACAGAATGATAAACTGAGAAAAGTCAGCTAGTATTTGCTTGTGAGATATCTGTGAAGATGTGTGATTTTATAATGTATTATTTACTGGCTTAGAATAGTTATAATTTATTCTGTGTGAAACAATAGAGCATTTATTTAGCTGTTGATCAGATTCTTCTTTAAATATTCTGTCTATACAACTGTCTATTATTTTATATTCCCTGTGAATTGTCTTGACCTCTAAATGTTTACTATGTATCAGCATTGTCTTGCCTTCTTTATTGTTTTATTTATTCATCCTTAAGACCTTATTTCTAATATTCATCATTTATTTATACACAGTATTTATTATCTCAGAGGGGGCATTATTTAACACGGTAGGTTAGCAAAGCTGTTGTATCCATCTCAAGATGTCATGTTATTTAAGCATGTTACCAGTGATATATGAATTTGTATAATTTATATTTAGAAAATCAATGCTGGCAGGAAACTTGTGTGCTTTAGCCACTAGTCCTATATAGAGTGGTAGCAATGCTACCATACTAGGAAGAAAGCTGTTGGGATTTGGGAAATTTTGCTGGCCTTTCATAGGAATTGCATATGTGTATGCATGTGTATGTGCATATATATATATATATATATATATATATATATATATATATACACACACACATATATATATATATATATATATATATATATATATATATATATATGTATATATATATATATATATGTATATATATATATGTATATATATATATTTATATGTATGCGTGTGTGTGTGTGTGTGTGTGTGTGTGTGTGTGTGTGTGTGTGTGTGTGTGTGTGTATATATATATATATATATTTGTGTGTATATGTATATGTTGAAATAATTTATTTTAGAAGCAGTTACTATGGATAAGGAGCTGCTTGTATATGGCATAGTTTCAGAGAAATCTGAGGAATCAAAAGTGTAGTAGATTTCAGCAATGCTTGGAGCATAGATAATGTATTTCTGTGATAAAGGATTAAGCACCATATCCATAAGACAGGATAATGGCTCAATAAGATATACACATGTTCCTTAGATTGCAATAAATTGCCTTTGTGCATTTATTCAGTAGCCCAGAATGATGCAACAGAAACTTATTTTAAAGCAACCTCTGTGACACGAATTTTTGCACAGTATAACCAATGACACTCTGAGGTCACAATCCTCTAGTAGCAATTTTTCTAGGTAAAGACACTGACAGATCTCTAATCTCCCAGTGTCTGATTACCATTGCTGAAAGAATGAAAATGTTGCCTTGCCATGTAAAATTGTAAATGCAGTTTCCTTTTATCCAGTTTTATTCCTTCTAGTATTCACGTTGGCTCTAACAAATACATCAAAGTCTCATGCGCACCTATCACCATTTGTTCCCACTTACTCCAGTGTTAATTTGCCAGTCTCATGTATATTTTTCTTTTTTTAAATTTAATGTTTCCAAAAGTGGAGAAAATCACTCATTTTGTTGATTGCCAATCTATCTCTTTAGTGACATTGATAGATGTTCAATCTACCAGTGTCTCAAATCCAGAAATAAACAAAAATACATTGTATTTTGTCTTACTTTCTCTTGTATTAATCTCATATGACCTTATCTAATAAACCAAGACTTCCTCAGAACAAATATAAATTCCATCACACCATTAATGCATTTATGTAAAAAAACAAGTCACCTGATTAATTGTATTAATTAAAATTAAATAGATTAATTGACACTCATTTATTTCATAAACACTGAAACCAAACACAGAAATGCAAAAATGCAAAAATACAAAAATGCAAAAACACAAAAACACAAAAAATGAAAAATGTGAAAATATGAAAATATAAAATGAAATCACAGTCAAACATGATCTTAAAAATATGGATGTACTCATGTGAAATGTACATCCACATTTTTAAGATCATATTTGACTGTGATTTCATTTTATATTTTCATATTTTCACATTTTTTATTTTTTACTTTCAATAATACACCTAGGTTCATGTGCTAGAGATGTGAAGTCCCTTATCAGAGTATGTCTGTTTTTCAATACAAAAGGGTGGGGTTCATTAAGTAAAAAGTTGTGTTTTTGTGTTTTTGCATTTTTGTATTTTTGCATTTTTGCATTCCTGTGTTTGGTTTAAGTGTTTATGAGATAATTGAATGTCAATTAATCTATTTAATTTTAATTGATACGATGAATCAGGTGATGTGTTTTTTTTTACATGAATGTATTCATTGTGTTATGGAAGTTATATTTGTTCTGAGGACGTCTTGGTTTATTACCGACGAAAGCATTCAATAGTAAACAGTTTGCAAGTCCGGTACAGTCCGTTTTCTTTTTCTTTTTTGTTTTATTGTTCTTGGGTGGTGTTTGGATTGTGCTTTATTAATTTGTTTAACTCATTCTGGAAACTATGCTTCATTTACAGTTTCTGCTGCATAATTGTAAATACTTTTGCACCAGATTTCAGGCATGCACATCTGAAATTTGTATCTCATACGTAATGGCAATGTCATTGTGTAGTTTCATACTAAATGATAGTTTGTCAGTTTTCTACAAAAAATAAATTTTTGCAACAGAATTTAGCATAATCATGCCATAATTCATGGGGTAGAATCCTAAAGATAGTGGACTGATTGCATAGGTCCAAAATTGTAGCAGATTTCTAAAATCTGGATATTTATTGTATGTAAATAAGAAATGGATGCCTTAAATGCAACCTTTTGGTGATAGTTGCCCTTATTAAGTCCAGATGTGTCTTTGATCCAGGAAAAGTGGCAATCCTAAAACTCAATATGATAGATATTGAGGATGGTAGAAGGGTTAATAGCTCAATATTAAACGTTTTGCAAGTTAAACAAATTACTTGTGTGAGATTTATTAGGGACAGATTCAATAAAGCCTACACTAAATGTACACTAAGTTCACGATATGTATTCAACAAAATTCTTATCACACTTTTTGTGTTTTCTAGTCACTTAGAATGATTACAGTAAGTGTACATATAGTCTACACTTTAATAACCTTTATGAATCCCTGTCAATAGTCAAAGCTGCAAGAATGTCAGTATGAAAATTAAAATTAGGAGGAAGAAGGTGTGTGTTATGTCTGTGTTGTCTGTTTACTCAGAACAGTGTATACTTAGTGTAGGCTTTATTGAATCTGGCCCTTAGTCTACTGCATAAAACACTTTTGTTTGCCTCATTAAAAAGGTAAGTGGCAAGTTTGCAAATTAAATTAAAAAAAAAGCACAGAATGCAGTTACTTCATACTAATGCAACCCCATAAGAGAACTTCATTACTCTTTAAGATATTAAACAATAATTAACATTCTACTATCCACACTGCCAGTGACAAACTGAGCTTCAAGGTAATGCTTCATATGCATTGCTATATATATTATATTCTCAATCTCTTAGTGCAAGAATTCTTGACAAAGCCAAAAATAATATTGGGGAGGGGAGTAGAAAGGCTTCAAATCAGGGACATGTTTTAACAATTGCTTTTAGAAACATAGAACATTCATAGAAAAAAAATGCATTAACATGGGTTTTAAAAAGGATATGAAGTCTGAAAGGCAAGTGACTGTCATTATTTAGTGACTTCAGTCCTCAGTGATTTTCCAGAAAACCACAAATGTTATAAGGAACAGGCCAAAAATATGAGGCAAAAATCTGAACATTCGCAAAATTCTGGACACTTGAGAGGTATTAGCTATACACTTGCACAGTCTGTTCCCTAAACACTTATTCTGACTTATAACAGCACACAGGGACAAATATTAAATAAGCCTGACTAATCAATTATGTTATTTTAAAAAAAGCAAGCATGTCTTTTTTATGTAAAGCTGTTGTATAATATTGATATTTATACGATCAGTTAATTAGTGGGAGGAGCTGAGAAACAGCATTGCTCTTTTAGTAAGAAATATCTCTATTTAGCTGTACTCTACCTGAATACTGTTGATCTCTGGCTGCATTTTATTTTGAATTGAAGCTTTTCATTTAAGGTTTGGTTACTTCTATTTTATATCTTATTCTTGTATTACATTTGTTTTGTTTTTAAGTTTTCTGTTCTTTTCGAGTTTTAAGAAGTCTGTGCAAGGGTCAGTTAAAGTTAGTATAATTCCTTTGCAAACAGAAAATAACATCAGTTAATTAGTGGGAGGAGCTGAGAAATAGCATTGCTCTTTTAGTTAGAAATATCTCTGTTTAGCTGAAAAGTTGCTGTACTCTGCCTGAATATTGCTGATCTCTGGCTGCATTTTATTTTTCCCTCCCAACCATCTGATTGTTGTTGTGTTCTTAAACTTGATGGCTTTTGAGATGCCCGCCCTGACAATAAACCTGATTTTGGACAATCCTCCCAGTCCCGTCTTATCAGATCATTTTACTGAGTACGGAGAGATCATCTGGAAAGGCCCACCCCCTTAGTTTCTCAATCTTGAATTATCTTAGTTTCTCAACCTTGAATTATCTTCTGTTTCCTCCCTTCCCACTTAACCTAAAAAATTGCACCTTATTTAGCTGCTTTCATTGTATTTGTTTCTTTCTACTTTATTTATTTTGCTTTTGCTGCTTGTTCTTAAAAGTGTTCAATTGCCTTTATTCTGCTGCATTTATTACTGCTTGTTAGCAGCCTGATTAAATTGTAACTGTTATTCTAAGCCTTTTGGTTTAAGCACTTGGGCTTCAGGCCAGTTGTTTTACATTAGGAAGGTTTGTGGTCTATACTCTTGTGGCAATAGATGTAGCTTACATCCTTCTAAGTTGGGAACTGCTGGTTGAATCCTTAGTGTATCTGTTATTCTAAATGTGCCTTAGTTCTGCTTTAAGCACTTGGGCTTCAGGTCAATTAATTTTCATTAGGAAGATTGGTGGTCTACACTCTTGTGGGATGAGAGGGTAGCTTCTGCCCTTCTGTGCTGGGAATTGCTGATTGATGGCTTATTGTGCCTGCTTATTTGAACAGTTTTTTTTCTTGAAACTGGTGTAATTTGTTTGCTGTAGCATAGACTAAATTCAGACCTGCTGAATCTAGCTCTGTTTCTATAACTTGAGCACTAAACCAGGTCATCTTTTGTTGGAGAGAGTTCCGCTGCACCGTAGTGGCAGAAATGTGCTGGCAGAAGTCATCTGATTGAAGGTTGCTGGAACAGGGCTCAGTTTTGAGCTTTTTATTGGTTAATTGATTAATTTGTTTAAATCAGTTTGCTCTCATTTGCCATCTGTTGATCTCTGCAAAACGTAAATAGAATTTTTCACTGCATATTGCACTTTTGAACTGCATTTATTACCATATCACTGCTTAATTTTAACTGTTTTTTTCAATTGTTGCACTTTGTTTGCTGTAGCATAGACTAGATTCAGACCTGCACTAAACCAGGCCATCTTTTGTTGGAAAGGAGTCCTCTGTACCCTAGTGGCAGGAGTGTCCAGTTAAAACTCATCTGACTGAAAGTTGCTGGAACATGGGTCAGTTTTGAGCTTTTTATTGGTTAATTTGTTTAGATCAGTTTGTGCTCGTTTGTTACATAACACCACATTTGTGCATCACACACTGCCACTCAGCAGTGGGCACCATTGGTGGTTATAGACGCAAACACGTTTGCCTGCAAATTTACCCTTAATACTCTGCTGGTGCTCCATCGGTGAGCTCTCATGATTGTCCCTCACTGACAGGTGATGCATTCAGTGTAGCTCCTGAGGTACCATCACAGATCCTTCCACTAGCCCTTTGTATTTTTTGTCCACTTCTCCTATCCTCTACTTTACCTGTTCCTTCCTGTCCTTTCATTGTTTTCTGACCACATCAGCTTACCTAGCATTAGGGATGGACAATTTTCCACAGTTTCTCCAGCCAGTCTGGTTGACATTGGCATCCTGAAGAAATGAAGCAATTGCATCATGTATACTGACAACTCACTTCTTCTAGTCCACACAAATTCATTATGTGAGAGGTGCATCTATATCAAGAATCTAGAATACAGGCTTTCTCATTCACCATTCAGTCCACCTGATACCAAGCAGATTGTCAGCGTGCATACCTCATCTGCTGCACCTACCAAACCAACAACACATAAACCTACATATGCGGAGATTCTTACAAGAAGCTTAGCTAAACATCAGAGGCCTCCCAAACACAAGCATGCTTCAAATAATACATCCACTGCAGAATATAGTACACATAATATATCACACACCAGTGTCTCATGCCCCTACGGCATAACACAAAAACAAACATCTTGGTTATAGGTGACTCAATTGTGAGACGCACAGATGTCACTCTCGCCAGGTTGGATAAGGAAAAGGTCACGGTCAGCTGTCTGTCATGTGCCAGGATCCACCATATCGCACACACACTCAAGTCTGTCAACAGCAGGCACTGTTATGACTCCGTCATAGTTCATTTTGGTGTGAATGACTAGAGACATACCTCACTTGACTATATGAAGAGACATGACTGAGGTCTCAGAGTAGGTGTCTCAGGCAGGTATTTCCCTAGCCTTAAGCAGCATTTTACCTTTGCCTAGGATGATACCTTAATACAAACAAAAAAATATTGACTTCAACAATTGGCTTAGTTTCTGGTGTCATTCAAAGGGGATCCAGTATCTGTCAGCCTGGGATGACATGGTCGACAGACCTCAATGCTTTGCCAGAGATGAGATTCATCTGTCACCCCTGGGATTTTGGTTACTGGCTAAAACTCTTGCTATCCCCATAGTATCTTTTTTAGGCAATGTCACAAGAACAAAATTCCTGATGTAAAAGTACCCTCTAAAAACAACCTCAAGGTTATGCTGCTAAACACTAGGAGTCTAAACCAGAAACTGCACTCACCGGAAGCAGTCCACATCCTGGAAGATGATGACATTTATGCAGTCACTGAGACCTTATTTAAGGCTGCAGAGAGCACCCCAGCTATACCAGGTTACATTTCTTTCCATACATTCAGACCACAAACTGAAGGCACAAGAACTAAAGGAAGTGGTATATCAATATTCATTAAAGATAAAAACACTTCTAGATTGGTTAAACAGCATGATTCCCTTGAATTACTTCAGGTGCAATTGGCTATAGGTAAGACCCCTATTCAGGTCATTGCCAGCTATAGGAACCCTCCATGAATCAGGACATCCACTCAGCCTACTTGGATCTACTTGAGTCAATCAAGATACAACCAAACACCCTGGTTTTTGGTGACTTTAATTACCGGTCCATAGATTGGGTAAATAGTACGTGTTCTAGCACACTTGCTCGAAGGTTCCTGGAGTTTGTTAACTCCAATGCCCTAGACCAGCTGGTTGACACACTCACAAGGGGCTCAAACATCCTGGATCTGGTGGTCATCAACAGGGAGGGGTGCTGTACCACCCCTAGTATGTGGCCATCCCTGATGAAATCTGACCACAAATCAGTTTTGCTAGAAGTAGCTATAACAAAAGACTCTCCTTTAGCAAAAATTAGACTAAAAAACATCTCCATGGCCAATTGCAACCTCTTATGTGATGGCATAAATAGCTTTACAGCCCCTCCCTCCACTGATGGAACAGACACCTATGCTGAGTTATACACCAATGCTTTCTACAAGCACCTGTACAATTGTATTGACTCTGCTGCTCCTGATAGATCTAAAGCAAGATCTTCAAGGAAAAACAAACCTTGCTGGTAGGAAGGAATGGTCTCAAAACTGGAAACACTCCATCCTCCACTTAAACAAGCAAATAAGACTTCTAGTGAAGTCCTCCAAAGCGAACTACAAATCCAAATTAGCTTCCCTAACTAAAGATAACCACAAGGCGTTCTTTAGTTACATCCATAACCTCAAAGGTAAAGCCCAGATTTGTGCTGAACTCTTAGTTAAAGTTAATGGCACTACGTATATAGAACCTGTGGATATAGCAAATCTGCTGGCCGACAGGTTCAGTGAAAACTTCACTCACCTGTCCAGACCACATATACAGAAAAGCATCCCTAATACCCGTTCCTGCCTAGTATTTCTGAGGAGCAGGTCTTAAATGCCCTCTCCAAGGCAAAAACATGCAGCCTCTATGTGATCAGACAATATCCTGGACTGTGTTCTATATGAGTTAAAACAAGAATTAGCATCAGCATTGAGCAGGCTTTTCAATCACAGCCTAAGCACTGACTTTGTCCCAGCAGAATGAAAAACAGCTACTGTCATCCCTTTGCACAAAGGGAGGGCAGCCACAGACCCCAAGAACTATAGACCCATTTTCCTGACCAGCCTTATCTGCAAGGCCATGGAATGAATCATCATGGACCTTATTAACAAAGATATAGGAAATCTCCAAATGCTCGACCCTACCCAATTTGGCTTTGTCAAGGGGAGATCATGTCTGTTAAACTTGGTGGACTTATTTGAGAGAGTCACCAAAGCCCTACATAAGGGCAAATCTGTGCATACAGCCTACCTAGACTTAGCCAAGGCCTTTGACACAATTTGCCACTCAGACATCATTGATAAACTCACTCAGCTGAGTATCAACCCATATATTTTCAGATGAGTTGCAAACTGGCTCACTGTTAGAACCCATACAGTCAAAATATGGGACTCTACCTCATCCAGCAGACCTGTAACCAGTGGTGTTCCACAGGGATCGGTTCTGGGACCCTTACTGTTCAGAATCTGCTCCTCCGAAGTACAGGCTAAAACTAAAGGACTTTGGCTGACAAAGACTGCTGATGACTGCAAAATGGGAGCAATCACTGAAACCCCTAGCAATGTGAACATCTTGCAAGGTCTTACGCAGACTAATGACTGATGACAAATTCATGGTCTTAAACCTAACACACAAAATTCATCATTCACTTCAGCAAGGGTGATGTTCCTGCAAACTACCACATCAATACCAATACCATAAGCACACAATCAGTGATGAGAGATCTGGGCAGACAGGTGTACAGCAACCTTAACTTCGATCACCATGACTCCACAGTGGTAAGAAGGGCATTTTATATTGCTTATCTCATAAGTAAGGGCATTGCCTCCAGATAAAAAAAGCAGTCATAACCCCCTTGTACTCTTCCCTCATCAGGCCAATAATAGAGTATAATGCTTCCTTTGGTATCTTCCTTTCCAAACACCTGGAGCAATTGGAGAGATCACAAAGGTTCCTTACAAAGAAAATTCAGGGTCTTCAAAATGTATCTTATGCAGACAGACTGAAATCATTGTCACTTTACTCTGTGACATACAGACTGCTCAGAGACGACCTGTGCCTTGCATATAGAGCAACCTCTGACTCAGCTTTAATGAAAATGCTGCACATTCGCAAGTCAAATGGCACATGGGTCACTTGCGCAAAGGACCTTAACCTGGTATGTGAGATGAAAAGAACTTGCTGGAGAAACAGATGTGTATCACAGAAGTTGCCCCACCTTTAGAATAAGCTTCCTATTCATGTTAAACAAAGCCCCTCATTGGCCCTATTTAAGTGCAGTTTGGAAGATTGGATGAGTAACCGGAAATTCACCCCAGGGGCTCCACCTGAGTCTGTCTTGGACAGGGGCAATAGATGCTGATTTTAGTGTCTTCTTGAACCAGATACCCTTGGGAACACAGGTTGAACTTGGCTAGATTTGTAAGGGCCTTGGGGCCGTTAGTCTAGTAACCTCCTATGCTCCTATGATTCTATGATAAGCTATAGCTGTTCTATGGGTAAGTTATATTTACTTATTATCTGTGGCAGGAGGTGAAATTCTAGTTGGTTAATCAGGCTATGTTGCTGTGATAAAACATTGCTACTCACAATAGGTAAAATATTGGTTATTCATAACCCCCCAAATGGTTCATCACTATTCTGCAATAGTTATAAGCCTTCATTTATTTTCCTCAAACTCAGCTTCATAACACACTTTTAAGTATTTTGCCAACAAATCCTACAGTATGATCAGTTTATTAAAATACATCATAAATGAGACAGCTGCTGTTTCTTCAAAAGTAGGCTAAATAATGCATTTTATATGCATAAAGAGGATGATGCATCCATTATGCAAAATTACTTTCTAAGCAAAAATGTGAACATTTTACTTCCTGTATTTATAATATAGATTTCAAACTATAAGAGGCTTAAATTTGGGGAATTCTTTTATTTTTTTAACTTGTTAGGTATACTAATCCAAATTACCCTTTCTCATTCATGATCAAAAAGTATAACTGAAGTAAAACAGATCTCAGATGCCTTCTTACTGCATTTACCTGGGATTTTCAGTATGTTTCCCCACCCTGCATGGCAAACTAGTGGGAAATCTTAAATACTTCCACATCAGTGGTGGGGTGACTCATACCCTATGTTTTCATGGGGTAGGCAACCAGTATCAATATTTTCTTGGACTCTGCCAGAGCAATTTGATCCTACCTTATTTTGCTGACATTCTAGTACTTTGGCGGATATAGGCAGATGGTATGACATTACAAGTAGGCTCTGAACAGGAGGTTCAATAAATGTTAGTAGAATGGAATGCAAACCTGTAGGTATGTGGGATGAAACTGAATATAGACAAGACCATTATCATTGCAGCAAATGAGTAAACCAAAAGAAATTGAAAACTGAGACAGAAGAGAAAATAGTGGAACAGTTTTACAGCTTCAAGAATCTGAGTGGTTCGGGAGAAGGAAATTCTGAATGAGGGGGACAAAACTAGAATTAGAGGAGGTGCAACCGACTGGCACAAAGTATAATGAGTAGTGTGTGACAGGAGAACACAAGAGAAGCCAAAAAGTAGGTGCATAAAATAGTTTTGTGGTCATTACTTCTGTGTGGTACAGAAACCTGAAAAGTGAAGGCAGAAAAGCTGAAGAAGATAGAGGTGATGGAGATAAAGTACCTCAGATGAATTACATACTTGTGGGATAGATGAAGAAATGATGACTTTAGAGGAGAAGCCAAAGTTGCTCCAATTGCAGAGAAGGTTAAAGAGAACAGATTACAGTGATTCTTGTACATGTGCAGGAAAGCAGAAGATAATTTTATGACATTTTTTGGGGGGGGGAGATAGGAAGAAGGCAAGGGAAAACATGAATGTCCAATAAAGAGGTGTATGGATCATGTGAGAGAAGATCCTGACAGTCTGGCATCACTGTTGAACAAGTTAGGAGAGTAGCAATGAATCAAGACACATGACACCCTGACCCCATGTAGAAAATGGAAAATGGGTGATGATGATGATGATGATGATAATGTTCTAGTACTTTGTGTAATAATTGAACCTAAATCACTGTGTCCCAAACAATGCCCCCTCTTATGAAATAGGCTTCCTATTCCCAGTTTAAGTTCAACCTAGACCAGTGGCTAGGGAATAGTAATTTTTCAGCAGGCCTGGCTACCACTGTCAGACCCTTAAGTACAGAGGTAGCTTATAAGTGTCTGGTTCTCAATGTCTTATTTGGATAGAGGACATCATTATTCTTTCAGGAAAACATGGCTAGGCTTAGAAAGGCCTACCCATCCTGGGTCATTAGTTCAGTAACAATCTATGAATCTATAAATTTATGAAAGATGATTGTTGGGGGTCTGGCCAAGATGGTGAGCAGTTAACAGCACTGTTTTAGCTATTCTTCATTTTAAAATCTCTGACAGGATTTTTACTAAAAAATCCAAACAGAACATTACAAAACTTGATGGATTTATAGTCAAACATCTGATGAAACATTTACTACAAAAAAAAAAAAGTTTAAAACTCTTTTAATTGCTTTTTCCTGTCAAGAAAACTAGAAAGAATTGTCTCAGACTTGAGCTACTCTAAGCCCAGTGTACAGGACAGTACAATGAAAAAAAAAGACATGCAGGCTATACTAAGTAACATCAGTGAGTTATCTTTAAAGACAGATAAATTAGAAAGCAAAATGTACAATTTTAAAAAAGAATGTAAAAACAAGTTGAAATGGTAAGTGAATCTCTTAAACAGCAATCATCACAAATCTCGAGTATAGAAGAAGCAACCTCTGATTTTGATGGAAGATTACTTGAAAATGAGAATAACACTGAATTTCTTCTGAAAAAAAACAACGTATTTCAGGATAAAATAGAAGACTTAGAGAACAGATCTAGAACGGATAACATCAGGATTTATGGGATTCCTGAAAAAAATAAGGAGACAGTATGATTAATTTCCTTATTACCTGTCTGCCTAAAACTTTGAACCTGCCTGAACCTTTTTCATTTGACATTGAAAGGGCACATAGAAAATATTCATCTTTAAAAAAAAAAAACACATTCACCAAGATCAGTGATCGTAAGACTTTTCTTAAATCAGGATAAGGATTTGATCTTATAAGCTGCATGGACTAATTATCCAGTTAAAATTCAAGAAAATACTATAAGATTTGACAATGCCTAATCAACATTAGTGATGTTAAAGAGAAACATGTGTGCCACTTGTAAAAGGCTTAAAGAAAAACAATATTAAAGCAGAAATCTTGTTTCCAGCAAAAATAAGGATTCACCTTCCAGAAGGAAAGATTTTCAACACCTTGGAAGATGCAATAGACTTTATACAGAAAAAAATCATAGAAAAAAAAAGAAGAAATGGACTGGAATCTATCAACTTTTTTGAATAGAAATGCAACAAAAGATGGTTGGTTAATAAAAGGCAAAATCATAAAAAACTAAAGGACAAATGAAAATCATTATATTTCATGGTTATGGATTCTTAATTCAAATAAGTGCTTGAATACTTATGAATAGGTGCTGAATATTACTTTTTACAAAGTAAATAATTTCTTTCTTTCTTATCTACTAGTTCCCTTTTTAAAATGTTAGAATTTGATTATTTTATCTGTATATGAAATTAAAGACACATTTTTATTTAGAGTTTAAAAGGTTAAACTATTCATTTTATTTAAACTTAATCATTATTATGATGAAAGTTATTTTAGGTGGAACACTTTCTTGACAAAGTTGAATAATGTGTTATTAAATATGATACAAGATTTATTTATATTATGTATTTAACATGTATTAGCCGGGAATGTCTGACTTGGAACAAAGCCAGTTTTCAGAGAAGGCCCAGGGAGAAACACTCCAGATGCAAAAAATGACACTAAAGAGGCATATTAAGTTATATTCTTGGTTTTTTAAATGGTCCAGTAGTGTGCAACTGATAGTAATCTTGACATGCAATAGCACATGTAATAGCACCCAGGTAAGATATGCTATGTTATATAAAAAATATAGCTTTTTGCAAATATAAAAGTTACTATTGGAATTATATCAAATAATTTGAGTAACATTCACATTTTACAAGTTAAACATGGATCACACATAATTCATTCTGTTAATGCAAGTTTATATGCTATGTCTCCTTTAAAAAATGTCTCTGCTTTATATTAAACATCTTATACAAATAGTGTTCTATAAAACATTAACTGTTATGTTTTTAAATACAATAGCTTTTTAGTGGCTAACATACTTTAAAATGTTTTTTGTTGTTCTTTTAGTGGTTTGCAAGGGTTTGAGGGATTGAGGTATAGTGTAGAGGTGGCTTGGATTCACTTGTGCACATTTTTCTGTGAATTGTAGTTTATAAACTGTTCATTTGCAAGCCCTTGCCATGAGGACTAGCTTGAAATAGTTTAATTAAAGTTGTGAGCACTTTTCTGATGCTGCAGGAGTTCTGAAAATTCTAAGAACCACCCATGTTACTTCTTCTTGTCTAAAAGTAAATAATCATGATATTTTGAATCATATGCTATGATGTCAATAAATACAAGTTAGATAATAAACAAAGACAGTGAATTGCATTCTAAACCACTGTCAGTTATTAAATTGTTCTGAATGCCAGCAGTATACCAAAAGGATAGTTTATATACTAGCTTATAGAATGACACTTCTGATAAAAAAGTTAGGACTGTGTTTCTCTGTTATTGTCTGTTTTTAATGACAACAAAACTTAATATCTCAGAACTATTTATTATGGAAGGTTTGAATCTTAAAAGGGAAGATGTTTCAGATGTCTGTTCGAATACTATTAGACATAACATTTAAGAAAAAAATAGGACTGATTCTAACAGTAGTACTAGATTAAACAGTATTAAATATATAAGGGTAAATATAAATGTTCTATTATATGATACTCTACACAAGGATTATAGCTAAAATATAAAACCTAGGAATATAGCAAACAAATACAAAAAAATCAGAATAAGTAAATATGTATATAGTTAAAGAGTATAAATATGTCTACAAGAGTGGAAGGTTGGCAAAGTGGTTAAAGTGTTCACCTTATAAGGACAAGGGTTTGATTCTCACACAGAGTAATTGGATGGACTTGGAATGGCCCACAAGGACAGTTAGCCTTGTGCTAATTTATGAACTTGTAATCCTATGAACAACTTTACACACAATAAATAACATAGAAAGAATATAAAATCATCTGACATATACATTAATTAATATGAAAATAACAACTGACTTCCTCCCTGTAGTAGACCAGGGAGGTAATGAAAAGTACAGGGAAAAGATGACTGTAGAGATATTCAGAGATATTCAGTTTAGTCAACTTATAATAAAGATTGTGAACACCTGTTTAACTTTTCTTATTCATAACAACTCACTGATGGGCTTTTTTAAGATGATGCATACCAAAAATATAAGACACATTAATATGAATCAGAATCATGAGCTAAGTGTTGTTAGCCTCATGGAGGGTTTTAGAGGTAATTTCTCTTTTTCAACAAACTAGGAATACATTATTCCATGGTAGAATGTTTTAGGGTTATATTATTAGGTATTTTTTTATTTGTTTCAAATGTTTTGTCCATAGCTGAAGATGTTATATTATTATATATAAAGTATATGATAAGCTCTGTACATAAATGCAATTTTATTATACTTGTGTTTTTTTTTTCTCTGCTATATAAATGTCTGATTTTAAATGCATATCTATTAATATTAATGGACTGAATACTCCAGTAAAGAGGGGGAATCTGTTCAAATATGTGCAATTCAATAAATCTCAAATAGTATTTCTGCAGGGAACACATTTACTTAATAAAAATATAAGTAAACTTTCATTAAAGAATTATTTAGTTTTAGCAGGTTCTGGCTTTTGAGCTAAAAGAAGAGGCACTCTCATTTTATGGAAGAACTCACCAGTAATGCCTAAAGTAAATAAATGCCTATGTTGATAAAAATGGTATGTTAACCATTGCTATAATTGATTGTAACAGAAAACTATATACATTGGTGAACTCTTATTGGATTCCAGGGGTTGGAGCTAAAGATGCAAAAATTTACTTAGATACTATAGCATATTACATGAAAGGTGAAGTCATAATGTCTGGTGATTTTAATTGTATTTTATCAGACAAAGATTCCACTACAAATAGAAAACTGAGAATCCCATCTTTAGCCAATCACTTAATGAATTTTGTAAATCTAATGAATTTAAAGGATATATATGAGATAATGAAAACAAACTCACCTCATTTTACCCATTATTCATATGGCTATGGAACACAAACAAATATTGATACATTTTTTGTCTCAGACAATCTATTATCATATATCAGAGAAGCTTCAATAGTTTCATGTCCATTATCAGATCATAATGTTATAATCTTTAATACTATTTTAAAAACTGGCAGTTTAATACATCACAGGAGATTAGCAGCATACATTATTAAAATAAAATTATTCAAGAACTGATATGGTAAAGAGATCAAACATTTCCTAGAAATAAACATTAATGGTGAAATATTTGACATTGTCCTGTGGGATTCACTAAAGACATACTTAAATGGAGGAGTTACAAGCTAGTATATTAGTAAAACAAGAGAATGTGACAAAGAATTGAATACACTGCAAGCCAAAATAGACAAACTAAAGTTAAATCTAAAACCACATGACATTATCAATCAGTCTGAACTTAAAAATTTAAATACAAAATATGTTGAAATTCTAAATCATAAAGCTTCAATAAACTTGGAAAAACTTAAACTTCAGGCGTATTTAGTAAATTCTTTAAGCTTGCATAAACTTGCTCTTAGATCAAAGAAAATTAATAAACTAAATCATATCAAAGAAAATACAGCACATATAAATAATAAAGAAAGAAGAACAGATGTTAAAGGTATTCTTGAGGGTTTTAAAACATTTATGAAAATATAAATAGGAATACAAATAACCTAGATAATGACAATATAGCTGAAACTGTTCTATGGGAAAATATAAATAATAAAAGAACAAATGAACAAATAAAAAAGATTGATAGACCAGTCACTTTAACAGAAATAAAAAATCAAATAAAAAAGCTGAAAAATACAAAGGTGCTGGGCTTAGATGGTCTTATACCAGAAATATATAAAATACTATTGGATGATGCAGTTAAAATATTAGATAAGGTCTATAGAGAAATAAAAACAATTGCTGGAATCCCCCATCATGGAAATATTCCCTTATATCACCTATTTTAAAAGAAAATAAGGATCCTACAAAGTGTTCATCATACAGGCCCATTGCACTTTTAAATGTGAATTATAAGATGTTCATGTCCATTTTAGTTAACAGAATTTATCTATTTATGTGACCCCCCCCTCGTGTGGAACAGTAATCCAGGAACCTCAATCCTCATCACTGACACCAGTGAGGGATGTTCACTTGGAGAAAAGATAGATACACATAGTATTTCCAGATGCAGCTCTCTGCACCAAGCACAATTTCCCATAAGAGCACACAGGGAACACAGTCCATCCTGGGACTGAGTTTTACTCTCTCTCTCTCTCTCTCTCTCTCTCTCTCTCTCTGTCTCCAGGTCCCAAATAAGACTCCCCACTGACACAGCTGTAATGTTGAGTCATCAGCTGAGTGTTCCAAGCCAAGTACCCAACCACTCTCTCTGTAAAACTAGCCCTCTGTGTCCCTATTCCATGTAGCTGACACACACTCTTTGAGATTTGATTTTCACACACACAAACATTCTCTCTCTTTCTCTCTCTCTCTCTCTCTCACACACACACACACACACACACACACACACACACACACACACACACACACACCTGGGAAGGTCTGGCACAGATTTACCAGCTATGACTCCTCTGTCCAGACTATAAGGAAGATACTGCCATCAGAACCCTTCAAAGCCAGCTATTCTAAGGCTCTTACAAGGGTACCAATTATACTGAGTAAAATTAATACTAATACAAATGGAAGTGTTTGACCAAAGCAGCAAGGCTTTCAGGACTGGCCACATTGTCACCAAATAAATATAAGTACTCTCAAATGTTAAAATATTATCTAAAGGACCAGCCACAATGAAAAGCTTAAATATATTTAGTAATAAAAAATAAAAGAACATGAAAATTCTAAATATATATTTACAATAAATACCAGCGTTTCAGTCAAAGGAAATATTAAAAATAACACAGATGGATAGATTCACACAGATACAGAAAAGCAGTACTTAATTAATCTCACTATATTTTCCTGACTGATCTAAAGAATTACTATTCCCTAGTGGGTCTATATTAGAACATCAAAGTTTCAAAACTTCGAATGTTCTAATATCGAACCCTATTCAGCAAAAGCAAGAGAAAACC
Organism: Protopterus annectens; assembly: GCF_019279795.1. Lineage (NCBI taxonomy): Eukaryota > Metazoa > Chordata > Ceratodontiformes > Protopteridae > Protopterus > Protopterus annectens. The sequence goes on from NC_056730.1 coordinate 953,087,963, forward strand.
AAATTCTTTCCTAGGGAAAGAATTTGGTTTTCTGTTTCTGTTGCTTCAGTATTTTCAGTGTTGTGGTGGAAAGTTACATGTCGGGTTCAAGTAAATGTGCGACTGAGTGCGGGTTAGGGTTGTTAGGGTTAGGGCATGGGTTAGGTATGTGTGCGATTGTGTGGATGTGAGGGTTAGGGCAGGTTAGGTGAGTTAGGGTTAGGGCGCATGTCTGGTAAGTGTGTGATTTTGTGGATGTGAGGGTTAGGGCAGGGTAGGTGAGTTAGGGTTAGGGCGCGGGTGAGGTGAGTGTGCGATAGTGACGGACCTTAGGGTTAGGGTTTGGGTTAAGGTAAGTGGATAGTTAGTGGTGTGTGTATAGTTTAGTGTAGGGTTAGGTGTAAGATTTTAGGTGTATGTGTGTGTGGATTGCTGTTTGTTTGGTGTGCTTGTGTTGTGTGTATGTGTTTTGGAACAGCAAATTTTTTCCCTAGGAAAAAATGTGTTCTGTATGTTCAATGTTTTCAGCTTTCGCTGAATAGGGTTCGGTATTAGAACATTTGAAGTTTTGAAACTTCGATGTTCTAATATAGACCCTTCCCTAGTTACTTACTAAAGCAAGGTAAGATGAAGTGGGTAAGTAATCCTTCTTTGTCAGGTTTCAAAAAACTGACTGCCCAAAGACTTCTGTCTCATCTAGTAATAAAACATCATTTCAGTGCTGGATTACAGAATAACATTACATACATCTGGACATCTGACGTCTGGTTCCCACACTACCCCTTTACTAGGAAATGAACCAGAATCTGGCACATATGTGTCATAATACACACACTAACATGTGTTATAACATTTAAAAGATATAAAACCATTTAAAAAGCTTCACCCCTGAGGACAATACAGTAGGATTCCTAGTCCTGGTTTTCACAGACGCTTCATCTCTGGCTGCAGCCAGAACTGTAAGATGCAATCTTTATGGCCTAAACCACATAATTTAATTTAAAGTTAGCTACTCTGAGATTACCCTCTTCTCTTCCAATATTCTCTGTTACAACATATTCATTTCAATAGTTACAATACACGTTGACATACAGGTGTATTTCTTTTCTGTCCATCAGGACCCACCGGTGGTACATTTTTTAACACAAGTAACTTTACAAATACATTTTTCAACAAAAGCATCTGTACAAATCAGCTTGGTATACAAATGAGATATAATTCTTTACAAAACACCAGCTAGCTATGCTGGCATATATTACGCATGCACTGCCCTACTTCTTCTGGCATAGCTGGCAATACCTAACATCATCACATCTCTTCCTCCTTTGAAAACTCAAGTTATTTTTTCCAGTGAGCCCGGAGAAACATAGCTTGAGAGAAATGAGCATGTCTGGAAATACATTAACCCATGCCCTGTCTTGAGAACCTGTCTGCATTGGCCTTGCTAACCCCTCTACAGTGCTGCACTGTCATGTCATATGCCTGCAACCCTAGTTTCCACCTTAATAACTTGGCATTTTGCTGGCTGGCTCAATGTAGCCATGTTAAGGGATTGTGTTCTGTAACTACAGTGAATTTCCTACTATAAAGATAGGGCTGATGTTTATGCAGTGCCCATACTATGGCTAGACATTTTTTTCTACAGCTGTATAACACCCCTTCCTGGGTTGGAGTCTACAGCTGAGATATACAACTGGGTGCTCTTCTCCCTCTGAGGAAACCTGGCTGAGTACAGCCCCCACACTATGGTTCAAAGCATCCACCTTCACAACAAATTATTTGCTGTAATCAGGACTGGCTAACATGGGGGGGGAGTCCTCCCAAAGCCCCTTTAACCTTCTGGAATGCCTGCTCATATGCTGGGGTCCACACTACTTATCTGGCCTGTTTTTCTTCATCACGTCTGTCAGGGGAGCAGCTATTGTACTATAATTGGGAACAAACTTTGTATAGTACCCCACTGTCCTCGAGAATGCCCTTACTTGATTTTTGGTAACAGGGCAGGCCACACCTGAATGGGTACTACTCTGGCCAGTTCTGGCCTGATCTTACCACTTCCCACTCTATGTCCTAGTTAGAAGACCTCTGCCATACCCACCTGACACTTACTGGGCTTAATGGTCAGCCCTGCCCTTTGCAGTCTGCCCTGGACCTCCCTGACATTCTGAAGGTGCTCTTGCTTGGAATGGCTGTAGATAGCTATATCATCCAGGTAAACAAGGGCATAATCTCCTGTTTCTACTAGAATATGATTTACCAGCCTCTGAAAGGTTTCTGGGGCATTTTTCATCCCAAAGAGCTTGAATGGAGCCATCAAATGAGAATAACAGTATGCCAGTGGTAAGTTGTCTGGAGACAACAGGGGTACTAGACTATCACCAGAATGTATATCCTATCTTAGTGTTAGAAAATTGAATATATGTGAATTCATATAATCTGGAAAGAGTCAGAAAGACTGACCTCTCTCTAGTGGTGGGAGTCAAAGGCACCTGCCAGTAGCCCTTTGTCAGATCAGTAGTGGTCAAATACTTACTCCCACCCAGCTGCTCTAAGGCTTCATCTGTCTTAGGCATGGGGTAAGCATCTGACTCTATATGACTATTTAGTTTTCTGTAGTCCACAAATAACTTGGTGCTTCCATCTTTCGTTGGTACTAGCACAACTGGGGAGGCCCAGGGACTGCTGGACTCCTGGATTAGCTCCAGTCCTAACACTGGTGCTGTACCAGGTGGGTGTATCCAGGTTTCCCAGTGAATATGCCCCCAAACTCCTGTAACACTGCTTGGATTTCTTGAACCTGTGTAAGGGACAGCCACTGGGACATTGCTACCCCTTCCACTGAGGTGTCAATCCAAGCCTCACTGAGGAGATCAGTAACCAAATCCCCCCCCAGACTCCTCCTGCCATCCACTGCAAATTTTCAGCACCAGGGCCTCCCTATCATGGTAAGGCTTCACCATGTTAACATGGCACAGTTTGTGCCCCTGCCTGTTGCCTAGCAGGTTTACTGTGTAGTTTACATCACTGACCTTCCTTACACTTTGAAGGGTCCCTCACAAGCTGCCTGCAGCTTATTGTGCCTGATAGGAATAAGCACCATAATCTACTTCCCACAGCATACTCTTGAGCTCGAGCATTCCTGTCATACCAAACCTTTTTCTGCTGTTATGCCCCTGCCAGGTTCTAGTGGACAAAGTCCATGAGCTCTATAAGCCTTGTCCTGAGGTTTAGGACATATGCCAAAACAGACTACTTGCAGGATTCACACTCACCCTCTCACTCATCATGAATCAAATCTAAAGGGCCCCTCACCCTGTGGTCATACAACAATTCAAAGGGCGAAAAACCTGTGGATTCCTGATGTACCTTTCTGTAAGCAAACAGCAGATGAACAAGTATTTGTCCCAGTCTCTCTTAAACTGGTCTACAAATGCCCATAGCATGGTCTTTAGTGTAGAGTTTAACCTCTCCACAAGACCATTAGTCTGGGGGTGGTAGGGGGTGGTCTTTAGTTGTTTCATCCCACAGCACTCCCACAGACAAGCCAGTAGGTCTGGCATGAAATTGGCACCTCTGTCAGCCAGTATTTCTCTTGGGAAACTTACCCTGCTAGAAATCTCTATCAAAGCATTTGCTACAATCTTGCCATGATGGAGGACAGAGCCACCACCTCAGGCTATCTAGTAGCATAATGTACTACCATCAGGATATATTCTTCCCTGTGGAACCTGGGGTATTCAAAGGCCCCATAATATCCATAGCTACCCCCTGAAATGGCTTCTCAATCAAAGGCAAAGGCATCAAGGGATCTTTGACCTTGTCTCCTACCTTGCCTACTTTTTGGCACTGCTCACAGGTCCTGCAGTACCCTGCTACATCCCTTGCAATCCCAGGCCAATAAAAGTTCTGCATAATACATCTCTTGGTACGCTTTATGTCCATATGACTTGCAAAAGGAATGTCATGGGTTAAAGCTAGAAGTGCCAGATTGTAGGCTCTAGGTACTACCAACTGCTGTATTACCTCACCCTCTAGCCCTCCATTAGTGGTTCACACCCTGTACAGTAACCCTTTGTTCCAATATACAGACTCCCCTTTTCCTTGAGAATCAGGTGCCTCCCTAGCTACCTCCCTCAAGCCTCTTAGTATATGGTCCGAGAGCTGAGACTGTCTCAACTCTACCTTTGTGACCCTTCCCAGCTCCCCTTCCACAAGAAGTCTGGTATCCTCTGACAGTGATGCCTCACTGTCAGACTGGGTACTACCACTCTTCTCTGCCCTTGCAGTCACTCTGTCCAAAGGAACATCAGTACCTACCAGCAGCTGTTGCTCACCTTCAGGCTCACTGCTGCAGGGTAGCTCCCTCCCTGAAATAGCCACATCAGTAACCCTAGCTTCAGGTGTGGGGTCTGTGTGGGTCTCCTCCAAGCTACCAGCCCCACATGCCTGTCTCCAAGCCTTATCAAAATTATTCCTTATCAGGACATCTGCAGGGATATCCTCAAGCACACTTAGTTGGTTGCTTCCTTTTCCACCCTCCCAATAAAGGTGAGCCCTGGCCAAAGACATTTGAAATGGCATCCCTTCTAAAGCTCTGAGTAGAATGGACTGACCAAGGAAGTACTTCTCCTCTTTAACCATTGCAGGCTTTACAATGGTTATGCCAGAGGCTGTCTCTCTCTCTCAGCAGTGGCCTGATTTTCTAACACTAAGATAGGATATACATTCTGGTGATAGTCTAGTACCCCTGTTGTCTCCAGACAACTTACCACTGGCATACTGTTATTCTCATTTGATGGCTCCATACCTTTTGTTCTCCACCTTGCTTCCATGGACATCTGTATGATACATGGCCCCGCTGGTTGCATTTAAAACATGTAACCCTTGATCCTGGCCATGTACCTGAATGAGTGGCTTCTGCTGTTACTGGTGGACTCTGTTGGGGTGGTTTAGGCTGACCACCATGGGTTCCCTTATATCCATGTACAGCACTTGGTATCCTCTTATTGTGCAGTGATGTCCTGCTTGCTAAGTAGAGATCCCCTTTTATTTCCAGCTCATCTGCAGAGTTACACTCCCAGTCTGCCAACCAGATTTTCATGTCCTGAAGCAAAGTGCTAAGGCTTGTTCCCTCACCAAAAGGTCCGCTAGCCTTTCAAAAGTGGTGACATGACACCCACTCACCCACCTATGAAAATAAGTGCTTAACTCAGCAATATAATCACAAACACTTTCATCTGCCTTGTGTCTATGCTTACAAAACTTTTTTCTGTAAGCTCCAAGTGTTAATTGAAAACATTCCAATAATCATTGTCAACTTTATCATAGTTTAAACAATCAGAATCAGACTATAAGAAACCAAGTTACAACTTTACCATGGAGTAAGAGGGTCAGGAACTGTACCCAGAGCCCTTGGTCGACATTGTACTCTTTATATACTCTTTCAAATATATGAATAAAACTATCAAAATTATCACCCTCTGTAAACTGTGGAATACATTTGCTGATCTTTATTGTTTCTAGAGTTCAGATATTACCTTCCCCATTACCTCTATGACTCTGATGTAAGAGTCAGCATCTCCCTCTCATGTTGACACTGCTTCTCATTTTCTTCAGCCTCCAAACTCCATATTCTCTCATTTTCTTTGTCTCCAAATGCCACAGTCTCTATACTGATTCTAATTCCAAATGTTTGGTCTTCAGTTCAAGTCTCTTTAACTCCAGATGGGTTTTAAGTCTTCTGAGGAAAAGGTGGTCCTGTTTCTGAGGGCTACAAATCCACATCACCAGACTGGTTATTCTCCTGGTTGCTGGTCTGGGTTACCACTCTGACCAAGGCTGAAATCATTTCCTTTTTAAGCAGGTTGGCATGCACCAGTCCTTCAGATTAACACATCTTGGCAAACTGGTTCTTTGTCAGCTTGCTATAATCCTCTGCTGACATCTTTGCCTGATTTCCCTGACTAAGCTAAACTAAAATAAATAAATAAATAAAACTATTGTGAAAATCAAACTCTGTATGTTTACCATGTGGCTGCTGAGAGTTCACGCACCTTCAGTGACAACTTACTACAGGCTACAGAAGTTCAATTAATATCCACACCACCGCTCACCAATATGTGATGCCCCTCCTCTGGGCCAGAAATCCAGGAGCCTCAATCTTCACCAATGACACTGGTGAGGGACGATCACTTGGAACAAAGATAGATATACACAGTATTTCCAGATGCAGTTCATTGATCCAAGCATAATTACTCTTAAGAGCACACAGGAAACACAGTCCATCCTGGTGCTGGGTTTCCATCTTTCTCTTCAGGCCCCAAATAAACTCCCCACTGACACAGTTGTAGAGTTGAGTCCTCAGACGAGTGTTCCAAACCAAGTGCTCCATCACTCTCTCTGTGAAACCAGTGTTCCATGTCCTTCTCCATGTAGCTGACACACATACACTCTTTTGAGATTTGATTTTTTTACACACACACACACACACACACACACACACACACACACACACGCACGCACGCACGCACACACACACACACACACACACACACACACACACACACACACACACACCTCTGGGAAAGACTAGCGTAGATATACCTGCTATTCCCCCTCTGCCAAGACTACAAGGTAGATACTGCCACCATAACACTCCAAAGCCAGCTACTCTAAGGCTGTTACAAGAGTACCCAATTATACTGAGCAAAATTAATACTAATACAAATGGTAGTTTCTGACAAATGCAGCAAGACTTTCAGGAGTGGCCACAGTGTCACCATATAAATAAGTAATTTCCAAGGTTAAGATATTCTCTAAAAGACCAGTCACAATGAAAAGTTTATATTTAATAATAAATAATAAACAAACATGAAAATACTAAATATTTATTGACAATAAACACCAGAGTTTCATATCACAGGATTTATAATTATTATATATATATTATTAATAATATAGCACAAAATTCAAAATTATGCTCACTATTCATATGCATATGTTTTGCTAATGCATTAATGGTAGAAAATATCTCATTCATCATAAATTGAATTGTAATTTGAAGGGGGTGGTATGTGTGGCTAAGTGTAGACAATGTCCTGCCTATTATATAGGCAAGACTATGAGAGCCCTTACAGAAAAGGTATATGAGCATCTGTATGCTACTAAAAAGTCAAATTTGACTAATGCGTTAGCAAAACTTGTATATGAATAGTGAGCATAATTTTGAATTTTCAGGAACAACCCATTGGTGGTCCATGGATGCTGCACCTGGAAAAAGCTGAATTAAAGTGGAAATTGGCATTGCATTCATATTGCTGGCCAGGGCTTAATGAGTACTGTGCAATTAATAGTTTACTAAGATTAAAGGCATTGCTTAGGTAGCTCGATAGTTGTTCTGATTGTAATAAATGTTATTGATTTACTAATTTATTCATCTGCTAATGTTTGCTAATGTTTTCATTACTGATAAGAAGTATGCACATATTTTATATATATGTGTTCACATATATGTGTTTTATTTTTGTTCAAAAAATGCTGCTTCTAGAATTAAGTTATATATTATATATACACATGCATTTTTATAATTATAAATGATTATTAAGCTGACAGGAAAAGTTTTTTTATGATGGATAATATGTTTTCTAATGCAATGCAAGACAGTTTTTAAATGTAGCATGACATCATTTCCTCTTTTGTTTCAGAAGGCTGGGGGCGGGAGTTTGGTAAGACTATTTAAAGCATTGTTTTTTGTTTGTCTGGTCTGATGAAGTTTGTCATTGTACAGATGAAAAGCGCTTCACCATATTAAAGTTTAAATAGAAGAAGATTTTGCCAGCAGCCTTGTTTTTTTTTTTTTTTGTTTTATTCATCTAGTATTAAAACATCATTTCAGTGCAGGATACAGAATGACATCACATACATCTGGACATCTAACTTCTGGTCCATTACTACCTTCTTTACTAGGAGATGAACCAGAATCTAGCACGAATGTGTCAAAATACACACACACACACACACACACACACACACACACACACACACACACACACACACACACACACACACACACACACACACACACACACACACACACACACACACACACACACACACACACACACACACACACAGACACACACACAGCTTTGCTAAGATGTATTATAGCATCTGGAAGCTATAAAACCATTTCAAAAACTTTCACGCTTCCAGGGTTGCAATTTCTTTACCCCTAAGGAGAATACAGTAGGATTCCTAATTCTAATTTTCACAGACATTTCATCTATGGCTGCAATCAGAACTGTAAGATACAATCTTTATGGCCTAAACCAGGTAATTTAATTTCAGACTATTTTTTTCAAAGTTAGCTGGACTGGATTAACCTCTTCTCTTCTAGTATTCTCTATTCTAATATATTAATTTCAGCAGTTACAATACAGTCTGACATGCAAGTGTACTGCTTTTCTGTCCAGCAGGACCCACTTTTGGTACATTTTGTTAACGCAAGCAACTTTACAAACACATTTTTCAATGCAAGCATCTGTACAAATATGCTTGATATACAAATGGCATATACTTTTTTGGAAAACGTCAGCTAGCTATGCTGGCATATGTTATACATGCACTGCTCTATTTCTCCTGGTATAGCTGACAATACCTCACATCACCACAACTTATACCTAAACTAATTAACAATGATCAAACTGGGTTCATGTCAAATAGATAAGTACAGGATAATATACTAAAAATACATACATTAATAAGCAAATAAAAATAAATAAGAATTTTTTTATAACTTTTCTTGTTTTAGATAATGCTTTTGACTGAGTTAATTGGTCATACCTGTTTAAAATACTGAAAGTGTATAATTTGTGACCTAAGCTAATTGCATCAATTTCTAAGTTATAACTAATTCTTGTCCTTATGTTAAAGTATGTTATTTTCTTTCCAATTTCTCTAAATTACAAAAAGGCACAAAACAAGGCTGTCCATTATCACCTTTACATTTTACATTAGCTATGGAACTCTTTGCTAATAGTAACAAAAACCAAACAGGAAAAGCTTACGCCACTAGCTATGAGAATCTTGAGAAACCTGTAGCTCCTTCTTTAAATAAAAGTCCAAGGTACCATCCAACAAACGAAAGCAGCAGCCCTCTGATAAAAACTCCACACTTTATTCGGACACAAAACATCCACTAACAACAGTTACTAACAACAGTTAAGCGCTTTCACCTGTACACAACACAGGCTTCATCAGAACTATCTTACATTTTGGTTTAGCTCAATTTAAATTACTTTTTTGGTGCCAAACAGAGCTCACAAATTCAAAGACACAATGTGACCAAAATAATTTGTCTTACGTTACTAAATTTCGTAAAAGCAGATCAATTCATATGATAAATAATACAACCTATAATACAACCTATATAGCTGTTTCGCTCAAATGCATATCTTAGTACTAACGAAATCAATAATATAAATATGTTAATAAATATTAAAAAATATGTAAAAGAATATATATAAAAATGTATATATAACAATATAATGCCCTGTATATGAGTAAATAATTATATAATTATTGTGCAATATACTGATAAATGCATGAAAAAATTCAAATAAATACATATACATCAAACTCGTGACATCATCTAAAATATATGCTTACACTATATTTAAAATATTTAAAATATTTAAAATATTAAAAATATTAAATGTGAGACTACTTACTAAGTAGAGGTTTAATTGAAATTTAAATTGAAATGTAAGACTACTTACTAAGTAGAGGTTTAATTGAAATATTATCATTCAGACCGGGAGTAGAAGAGGCATCGATGAATAATTGCCAATACATTTCACGGAAAGATAAATGCCCCTTACTATCACCTCCCCTAGGGTCTGATTTAATAATATCTATAATACCAAATGAAAATTGATGATCAGAACCATACTGGTTAATATGTCTATACAACACATTCTTGTCATCTCCCTTTTTTATACAATACATATGGTCATAGATACGTTTGTTAAACTGCCTCTCAGTTTTCCCAATATAGAAAGCTGAACATTTTACACATAATGCAATGTAAACCACAAACTTTGTTTTACAGTTTCCATGTCTAAATTTAATATAAGACCTAGATATATTATCTAACCTCACTACTTCCTCGATGTTAATCAAATAACACCAGTTACAACAACCACATTTGTTTGTATGTGTAGCTTTATTACTTATTAAAATTGGTCCTTTTTCTAAAATACTTTTTATATTGGGACCCATTTTATTTACAAAGTAAGGCTTGTTACCAACTATATCGGACACATATGTATCTGTCTGGATAATATTCCAGTTTTTGTTTAAAATCTCTTTAACCTTATGTATATGTGGCCCATATTCCAATATACATGCTCTACTTAAATCAATGGGCTTATGAGTATTATTGAATATTCTATTACTGTCACCAGGATTTCTAAGTGATATACCTAATAATGGGATATATTTGGTCCCC